>NC_068408.1:13962959-14262959 GCF_023724105.1 Carassius gibelio | reverse complement strand
GACTGTTGTGAGACTTTTTTTTATCTTAATGACCTGTTACTGACTCTGACTCTGATATCGTACTAATACTGCGAACAAAACATGTTTTGTGAAATAGTATGCAATGTTTAGTGTTCACAGCTTGGTTATTTGCAGTTGGTTAAAATGTCGACATGATATGATGACATAAGCATGACTGCAAATACAATATAATAAAGCATTTTGCTTACATGAAGTTTTGTACTTTTTTTTTTTTTTTTTGAAAATGTACAAACTTTATGAAGAAACAAACAGGATAACTACTGCTTGGACCATCCAATGCCTCATAAGATATTATTCTACAGTGTTTACAATATTAAGACTTGGTCAGCATAAAAAAAAAATAAGGATAATGTTTTATCATCTGTTTCCAAGAATTATAATAAACAACATTGTTTACAAACAAATGACAAATTCCCAGTTATAAGAAAGAGATATAGCTTTACATGTAGGTCAGCCTGACTCACAGTGATTAAAAAGGTGAACTATTCATCTTAAAAAACTGAGTCCTTGGCATATTTGTAGAATAGAAGTTTCTTGAAAACTAAAATGAGGCCATGGCATTATGTAATCAATTGGGGATAATATTACATCTAGATAGCATTTAATTCCTTTTAGGATAGGCTTCAAAGGCTGTAATGTACAAAGGCGTTGTGAAAAGATGCCTACTGCAGATAGATACATCTTTACCAGTCAGACAGCGAACAATGCTTCACTGACCAATGACTGCTGCGTCTCTCCAGTCATTTTAGGATTGTTTAAATATAATATAATAATAATATATAATATTAATTAAATACATTTATATTATATTATATTATTAATAAATATTACAGTAAAAATGTTATGTATAATAATATAAATTAATATAGTCTATTTTTATGACTATTAATATATTAATAAAAAAAGAAAGTCAAAACAAAAAGGTTGGTGGTCTTGTAAAAGCATGTTTATAAGGTCTACATTTTGGTTTTAATCAGATTTCATGAGAAAATTTAACTATTTTTCTGTGGTTATTTCATATGATATTGTATGTTATTAATCATATGGAAACATCTAGTTTTTAAAAAAAAGAAATGAAAAAGTATGTTTTAAGATCCATCCCATCTCAATCCTTAACATGAATGGGACAAATGCCGCCTCCAGGAAATTTTTGAAGAGGTAGCCAATGCATGAAATGGCATGAAACTTGGCAAAGGATTTGGCACTTGCTATGTGAACACAAAAAAAGTCATGAACCCCCACCCCCCACCAAAAAAAAAAAAAAAAAAAAAAAACTCAATGAATGCTCTTTTTTTGTGATATCAACCTCAAATTTGGAACACAACTTGTTTATATGTATCGTATCGGATTAGTAATTTTGTGCATTCTTCACAACAGTAAACAAACTTCTATAACTCATTTTTATTTAACACTACAATTTCACTTTTTATACATTTTTTCACTTAAGCAATAGTCTTTAAAAGAACACCAAACTTAAGTCTTTGCTCCAAAGTCCTCATGATTTAGCTACATTAAGTTGGAACTTTGTTTTATACAATCATTTGTTGCACAATAATGATACTAAAGAACATAATTAATTTCGCACACTGCTCGACATACTGATTCATTATTATAACTTATTAAACCCATATAACTAATTTATCTAGAATAATGCCAACTTTTACAACCATTCAAGCATGGCGTCAATATTATATTATTGAAACAGGTCATGAGTTATATAAGTGTCTCCAAAATAGAATTGCAAAGTAACGATCTAACATAAAACAATACATCAAAACAAGTACTGCAGGTGGGGCATCTCATTCACAGATGAACTATGATGTTCGGCGTGACGGAGGAAGTCACGTGTGTGTATAAGTGAAGGAAATTGTTTCAGCCGCTGCTGCTCCCCTCAGTGGAAAATATTAGACGAACCCGGCACATCTCCGAGCCACAGTATCGCCCTTATTAAACTGACATGAAATGCACCGACGATTCAGTTTGGATAATCGGCCAGTAGCTGACATAGAGACACGATGCTTGATCAGATTATTGTAAACATTTACACACGTACACAGCTAGCAGGTTAGCTGGCGTCTATTGGGACTGCCAGTGGACGAAAAGCGAGCTGCTTCATTTCCTCCTTTCTCGGATCGGGAACAAATCCAGCGCTGTGGTGTCGGGAAGCTCGTATGTTTTGGTGAACATGGAGCTGTTTCAAGCTAAAGATCATTATATTCTCCAGAGCGGAGATAACGCGCTGTGGTGCAGCAGGAAGGATGGATCTGTGGCCGTGAGACCGGGTAATGCTTAGCCTACATTGTAAATCCATCACTTTCTTATACAATCTACATGTGTTTCAATATTTCCGTTCCCACTGTCTACATTGTTGCCATTTCTCGTGTATAGTAGTTGACTGACACGATACGCTGCTTCAAAAAAGAGATACAATTTGGGATTTATGCTCCTTTCGGGAGAAGTTGGTTCTTCAAAATCAAGTTGTATGGACGCTTAAAAGATGAAAATATCAGTTTCATATTTATCGAGCGAGGCGGCTGTCTGAAAGATGCCCAGTTTATATGTTTTCATTGCCCTACTTTCAGAGCAGCGACGCTTGCATTACATGCGTGTCAGTGCAAACCTCAGATGATGTTTTGGTCTGATGTCTTGGCTAAAAAAACATTTTCTCGCTACATCTTCTGGGGTTTGAGGGTTTGTAGGTTTTGATCAAGGGCGTTTAGACGTCAGCCTGAGAATCTTAAATGGATAGTTTTTATCAAAATGAGAATTCTGTCATTATTTACTCACCATGTTACTCCACATCTGTATGACTGACTTTCCTCAGGAGATGTTTGAATGCCAGGCTCTGTCAGACTCCGTTATGAGTACTTCCATTTCATATTTTTTCCACATTATGAAAGTGAATAGTGAAAGCCCTTTATTCTCTAAAATTCTGCCCAACATCTCCTTTCTTGTTCCAACGAAGAAAGTCATAGAACATGACAGAATTGTCAATTTTGAGTGAATCAATACCATAAAATGTATATTTTTATATAGTATGCTTTATAATATACATTTTGTTTATTTTTGCAGCAAAATGTATATCTGTTTGATATTGTGATAACCTTTGGGCCCAGTTTGCCATTACACTTTCCCAAAGGTGAAGTGAACTATCTGTAAATAATAATATTATTAAATCAGTTTACAGGGCTTACAAATGACAGCCAAATGGCCTTAATTAAACAGAAATTAAATGTCAGTAGCAAATAAATATTTGAATGTCCAGCGTTGATGTATTTAGAAATATGCTAGCCAGTGCTATTGCTGTTAGATGTCGCACAAGGGAATTAGGCCTATATAGTTACACAGCTAAATGGCGATGGTTAAAGGAAGGGTCAGACATGTGACTGTTCGTTTGGAGAGAAAACACAGACACAGTAAATAGTCAAATGAGAATTTTCTGCCCAGGCTTTGGAAGTTTGGAACATAAATGTATTAGGCACTGACACAGTTTTGACATTTTACTAGAAATTATTTAAATGTATCTTGTTTCTAATCATTTAGTGTTTTTTTTTATTTTTATTTTTTTCTTAACCAAAAGATTTGCATGCTCAACCATGTATTTAACACTCACACAGCCACATTTATTACACTCTTGTTCTTCTAACCTTTAAAATATTTAACTATCCTTACCACTTTTATTTCTTGTCAGGTCTAGATCTAGATGGGCAGGTAGTGTCGGGAAAACTGCAGCCTGTGAAGATTTGGATGAGTTCTAGCTGCTTTTATCCACGTGCATGCAGCCAGGCCGATCGGGTTTAGGTTGCAGTGCTGTTCCATTATTTAACTGGATAAGGGTTTACACTGTATGCATGATGCATACAGTCTCGGTTCTTTTGAATGAATTCCTAACAAAATGTATCATGCCAGAGTTGCCAGCGCTGCTGGGTGAGGTTATACCACTAGTACTTACTACTGTGTTTATTATTCAGTCCGTGTTGGTTTTAGTGTGTCAGATCAAAGAATAGTTATAAAAAAAAAAAACAAAAAAAAAAAACATGATTTTTTTCTTTAGTATCACTTGCTCGCCAGTGGATCCTCCGCAGGGAAAGGGTGATGTGAGAATGAGAGTCCGGACAGCTGATATAATATCACAATAATCAGCAACTAATCCACACGACTCCAGTCCATCAGTCAATGAAGTGAACAGCCGTATATTTGTCAGACACAAATCTGTCTGTAATACAAAATCATACTTCCTAATGTCAAATTAAAGGGTATCCACACTTCAAACTTCTATTTATTAGAGACACATGTAAGATCACAGTGATGCATTTACAAATTGTAATTACATAAATTCTTAGTATTTGGTGTTAGCTCACATGGAGTCATTTCCTTGTACCAGACATAATTCAGCTTCAAGAATGCACCAGGTTTTTATGGCCTAGTTAGTAGATCTTCCCTCAGACTGGAATGATCCCCAGAACCAAGCTCATGGTCATTATGGAGGGGTTTTGTCAAATTCTTCATGATGCAGGTCATCCAGCTCCCACCCTTACATCCTCAAGCTGTGAACATCTGACGATGAGTGCAGGACAGTGGTAAAAATACAGAGAGGATCTGCTTCCAAAATGAAAAAAATGTCTGTAGGAGCCATAAACCTAGCATACTCTAACACCCCACAAAATGTTGTCATTGCACATGACATTTCAGACCATGCACATCGTTCCTAACAATGCAGGTGATGCCAATCAATCATTTTTTAAGAGGAGCTACTCAGCAAGTTGGTAACTCAAGTCAGCAGTCAGCATGTTCAGGAACCTGGTTCAGATATGCTTTGGAAAGTTATTTTTTTGTTTTATTAATTTTGAGCAGCCACAACCTTGGGAAGTTAAATGAAGCTCTGATAGTTCTTCTGTCCCAGATGCAGTACTGAAAAAACAAATGTGTGTGTTAAAATAATAAATATGCAATAAAGTTTATGTGTAATAATTATAAATAAAGATATTTATTAGGAACTGAAAAAAAATATTTTTAACACTTATACTTTCATTTTCATTCTCCTTTCAGCAACTGACCTGCTGCTAGCATGGAACCCTGTCTGTCTGGGCCTTGTAGAAGGTGTTATTGGGAAAATACAGCTTCATGCCGGTAAGTCTAATCATCAGACCTAGTATATTTACCGTATAAAGAACGAGAATGCCATATTACACCGTAATGTTTGCAATGAATTTAGTGACTCTTGGACTAAAACAGACATCTAATGTTGTTACTGCTAAAAAATACCATTCATATTTAATTGATTTAAGAAAAGATACAATTGCTTCCATTTGTTTTTACCAGAATTCACTTTGTAGCAGGAAGAAACTGGGTACCAAAGACTCATAATGATTAACATAATGAAAGGCACCTCCAGCATCAGAAATGTCAGCTTAATTTGGTTTCTTATTGTTTTATTATTGCTAAATGTCTTTCAGTGCTTTGTTGCCCAACTGTTGTGATGTAGCTTTAGTAGGTTAAATACAGTGGTGTTCAACGATTGCAATATTTACATACCATGGTATTCCACATTCAAAAAATATTGTGGATTCATAAATGATCCTCTAAGACATCCATTCCCATACAGACCAGTTAACTAAACAAATGCTCTTCACTACATTAAAAAGGAAGGTCTTAAAGGGTTTTTTTTTCCCACAGAAGTGAAATGATGGCATATCATACTTTCATTTCACCATTCAGTGGCTGATATGAGAAGTCAGCCTCTGTCCGTTGTTAAAAGGTTCGCTTTATGAATAATGTTATTATAATGTCGATCTCTCTTCCTTTTTCAGAGAAACCCTCGTTGATGTCTATATGCATGGTGCATTTTGTACTGTTATTGATGGTTAAAATAATTGGTTGACCTTTCATGCTTGGTTGCAGTTTTTCAAAAGCAAACTGAATAGATAAATGAGCCACATGAGTTGGCTTCATATTGTACATGCTTTATGTTGTA
The DNA here is from genome assembly GCF_023724105.1 of Carassius gibelio. NCBI lineage: Eukaryota > Metazoa > Chordata > Actinopteri > Cypriniformes > Cyprinidae > Carassius > Carassius gibelio. The sequence continues at coordinate 14,256,964 of NC_068408.1, read as the reverse complement.
ACCTAACCCAATGGGCAAACCTGAGTTTTCCTTGCACAGTTCCTACAAAGGCTGCATTTACACTGCAGGTCTTGATGCCCAAATCCGATTTTCTGACTATATCCGATTTTATGTGACGACCCGCTTACATCATCTTTTAAAAGTGACCCGTATCCGATTTTTGCATTTACACTACACTGCTGAAACTACCAAACGTAGACGTTCTGACCCGAAAAAGGAAGTAAAACTGCACGAAATACAATGGATGCAGATGCAAATAAAATACACAGTGTTTATCTTTGTATTTCTTTTTTAAGCTTTTTATCTTACGTTGGCACTGTAACCACGATCGATTAAAACTGTGCCTCACCATATCTCATGAAATGTCTTCAAACATGGATCTATTTCCGTCGCACCTATAATAAGTCATTTGATCTCAGTTGGTGGTGTCCACCTGAGTTGACGTCACTTTTTTTAATGCCGTACAATTCGCATTTACTGGGGAATATCCGATTTGTCTGCTTACATGGCACATGCAAATGCACGTATCCGATTCATATCCGATTTATTACCACATATGAATGAGGCCTGAATTCGATCTGAGAAAATCGGAATCCATGTGGTTTTTTCCTGCTTACACGTCCACCAGTCATATCCGATCTGTGACACATGAGAGGAAAAAATCGAATTGAGTCACTTGAACCATGCAGTGTAAACGGGGCGAAAGAGCCTAGGCTGTTTTCATTGAATTTTCCACCCAAATATCTTAGATTTACCTCCTGCACAGTTATCTATTGATTTACATTAACGAGTCAGTGAAAGTATGACTACATCATGCCTCAATGCAAATGTCTTTGTTATGAGAATGTTTCAATAGGAATGAATCATGCCAGGAAATGAGCAGGAAAATGAGGTGTGGAGCTCTGTACTCATAACACACTCCACCCCCCACCCTTTTTTTGGGCAGATCTTCCTCTGGGCCTGATTCTGATTCGCCAGAAGGCACTGGTGGGCCAGTTGCCAGGAGACAACAAAGTCTACAAGATCACTAAGATTGTAGTCATTCCACTCTCAGAGGATGAACCACAGGATCTGGAATTAGAGGTGATTAATGCTGACTTTGTTCAAATGTTCTCCATGCTGGATTTGATTAAACTTAGTATAGAAGACAAAAGTTATAATAATAATCTTAGGCATATTAACCATTGCATTTCCTCATACAGATGTGCTACTCTAACATTTCAACAGTTATTTCTTGTTGGTAGACATAATTTATTGGACCCTGATAGAATTTACAGAACTTCTTCCCAAATTCCCAACTTGTTAGTGCGCCCAGTTGACACTTAGGCCAAGACTTTAGATATTTCAGCCCTCTTGTTTAGTAAATGGTTGATGTACAATTAGTGCAAGAGTAGTGGTGTGTGTTTCTAAGGGGTTCCAGAGGAAGCATGATGTTTCTAAGAAGTCAGTCTCTCAGCAGAGCCTCTGGGATTGAGAGGAGATGTTTAACCATGTAAGTGAAACAGTCAGAGGTCACTGTAATTCATTCTCCTGGCACGCTATCTCTACTTCAGTAGTTTATCACAAAAAAATGGCCATCTATTACTTTGATATAGCAGCCTGTCTGTGTAGTTTGATTTTAGCTGTTCTTTCTGTTTTGGGGGCACATGCATTTTGCCCTGACATCAGCATCAGGCTAGTCTTAGTGCAAATCTTGGCAGCCTTTCTCTTTTAATGACAGGAATTAATGTAGCAGCTCTTTTCAGATGGACTCTGAGCAGGGAAACCGAGATAGTTGTAGATTTGTCACCTAGGTACCCATTGAACTATTTAGATTTGTTAGTAATGACAGCAGATAGTTAGCATTAACCAAATGGTCAACTATTCTTTTGCTCTCATTCACTTTCAGCTCTGTAAAAAGCATCATTTTGGAATCAACAAACCAGAGAAAATCACCCAGTCACCGGATGAGTCCAAGTTCCTGTTGAAGACCCTGAGTCAGATCAAATCTAATGTTGCTGTTCCCATTAAGAAAAAGGTTGATGGTTGTTTTGATATCAATACCAATCATTTTGTAAAATCAGAACCTCCTGATTCCTCCATAAATTGACATCTTTTTCTCTTAGTATTGTCTCTTTAACCTCATTTTGTTTGTTCACTCCCATCCAGTATTCCCCTGCCTTTCAGGTCAAAGAGAATAAAGAGAAGGAACGTCTGGAGAGGCGGCTGCTTGATGAGCTCTATAAGATATTCATGGACTCGGATTCATTTTACTATAGTCTGACCTATGACCTCACCAATACAGTCCAGCGACAGGGAGAGTTAGTCAAGTCAGATCAGCCCTTGTGGAAAAAGGTGAGAAGCTGTGTTATTGTGTTGCATATATTAAAAGTTAGGCCTATATGTCTACAGTGAGAGTTTTTAAGGCCTACATATCTACAGTGAGAGTTTTTAAGGTTGTGGTTTAAGGTTGCAATTTAAAAAAATAGTTACTAGACGTTTATTAACTTCCGTTTTGCAGTGAGCAACTGATTAAAATGGAATGACTTGAGAATAATAAGAGATATAAAATGTCTGTTATTATTTAAATGGGTGACAATTATATAAATACTTTAGGGAGCAATAGACCTTTGGGTTTATTTGAGTGACGATGTGCCTCACTCGTCCCACACATAAAGGATGCAAAAATACATTTATAGCCAAGCTTAATTTCTCATTTTCAAAGAATAGATTATTATCTTTAGACACTTCCTGGAAATTAGTATCTGTTATTTCTGAAAATGCAGCTAAATGAAAACAATGAACAAAGACAGAATGAAAGAATTGGTAGGGAGTGAGTCACCACTGTGTTGTTGATGTTAATTAAAACTAAAACTATTAAAATAGTTTTTGTTCATAGAAATAAAGCTGAAATAAACTAGACATATAAATATTAGATAAAAATATTATTTTATTATTATATTATTATTAAATAAAATATTTTAAAACAAATAAATAAAAATGACAAAATCATGTAACAAAACTTAACCTTAAATTTAAATGAAAACTAAAAATATGAAAATAAAAGCTAATTTGGAATATTATATATATATATATATATATATATATATATATATATATATATATATATATATATATATATATATATATATATATATATATATATATATATATATATATATATATATATATTTTTTTTTTTTTTTATATATATATATATAAAACTATATTAATCTGTAAATAAAGTAACACTGGCATTAAAAAATTTATTTTCCAATCCCACTTCCCGTTTCTCTTTATGTTCTAATAAAAAGGCCATACAACTAACATTTACACACAACATCTGACAAACACAGAATACTGATCCACATAATATTTTTTTCCTTTTAGGTGGATGATAGATTCTTCTGGAACAAGCACATGATCAAAGACCTCATTGACTTACAGGTGCAAAACTGTTTTTCTCAAATTTGCCTGAAATTTTTGTTTGTAAATATCTGAATATGCAAACTTTTGAAATCTTGTTTTTGCCTTTTTTGTGTCTTCTTATTTCACAATTCTGACCATTTCCTTGCGACAATACAGGCTCTTTTTCTCAAAATTGCAAATATAAACTAATAATTGCAGGTCACAAATTTACATCTTGCAACTGTTTTATTTTCTTTCTTTTTTTTTTCACAAAATTTATTTGCGACTTTATCTCATAATTCGAACTTTTTCCGGTAATGTGTAATTACATATTTAAGTATTGAGTAATATTAATTAACTACATGTACTTAGTATAGGATTAGAGTCTGGCTTAGGGTTACTTGCATGTAATTCTACATAATTTATAAGTCAGTACATGTAAGTGTTATTCTTTTTCCTCAGAATTTTAATTACTGTTTTGCAGGTGCCTGAAGTGGACATTTGGGTGATTCCTATCATCCAAGGCTTCGTGCAGGTGGAGGAGCTGGTGGTGAACTATAACGAGAGCTCTGATGAAGAGAGGAGCAGCCCAGAGACACCTCTGCAGGAGTCCACCTGTGTGGATGATATTTACCCTCGATTCACCGTGGCCCTCATCTCCAGACGAAGCCGTCACCGTGCAGGTACACTAATTAATAAAATCAAGTAACTCATTTACTCACCGTGCTATCAGTGTAATAAAATCATAATGATTTCCACCTTTAGGAATGCGTTACAAGCGGAGAGGGGTGGATACTGATGGACACGTGGCCAACTATGTGGAGACAGAGCAGCTAATCCATGTGCACAGTCACACGCTGTCCTTTGTACAAACCCGAGGCTCTGTCCCTGTGTTTTGGAGCCAAGCTGGGTATCGCTACAACCCCAGACCTCGGATAGAGAAAGGTGGGGTGTATCTGAGTAATCGATTCTCTGCACAAATCATAAATGAGTTCTAAGTCGCAGCACAGTCTAGCACTTCTGTTTATAGACTCGCTATCACTGCGATGCATCAGTGTATTCATTATTTGGAAATGTTTTGGCCTGTGAATCACGTCAGGTGTGGAATTGGCGATTGGCATGCTTTCATGGTTTCTTGACAGAACGCAGTGCTCAGGAAATATTGTGGTGATAATTCAGAGGTTTACTGTGATCCCACTGCAGCGCTGTTTCCTACATGATGTTATCTCACAGATGTGCTTTGTTGCAGGCGAGAGGGAAACGATGCCTTATTTTGCTTCTCACTTTGGACAGCAAGTTCAGATTTACAAAAAACTGGTAAGATGTGTTTAAAATAGAACAATTTCAGTGAGTGAAGTAGTATAAAAAGTAGAGCTGTCAATCAATTAAAATGTTTAAACATGACTAATTTCACAATTTTCTTTATAGTTAATGCATTCCGTTCCTTTAGACTACACATGTGTAATTACTGACTTGTTTGAATGACATGCATAGTGCAGTTATATAATATATAAAGACACTTAATTGAGGTCTTTATGTTCACCAAGTCTGCATTTATTTAATCAAAAATACAGTAATAACGGTAATATTGTAAAACATTATTAAATTTTTTCTATTTTAATATATCTCAGAATGTAATTTATTCCTGTAACAGCAAAGCTGAGATTTCAGCAGCTATAACTCCAGTCTTCCCCCAAATATAGGCCAATTTTAACAGCAGAAGCAAATGCTATTATTTTGGCATAAAGACTATGGAACAGAGACATTTACTTTTAATTACAGATTCAAAGTCTTGTCTTCAAGCAATGTTATCCCTTAAAATGATCACCTTACACTTATTACTTTTTTATACAAACTGCTGGAAATAGAGGATCATAATTTTAATATCTGGTTTTGTTTGGTTCCTTGGCTCTGTGGAATCTAAGGAAATAAGTAAGCATTATCTGTAGACCTCCAAATCTGTACATTACCTCCTATGGATTTAAAACCAATAATTTGTACCTAATTTAATAACAAATGGCAAACAGAGTGGGATTTATATACACTGAATAAACTCCATGAAATTAGCCCCAATGTTGGAAAAATACATTTTGATCGTATCTCCGTTGATTTCAGTAAGTCTACATTGTACTTAAGCTTACGATGCTTTTAGGAAACGCAGCCCTGGTTGTTTATACCCACTGCAGAATGAGTCATGACACACAAGTTTTTAACACTAGGAGAAGATCCTCCAACATGTTCTTTTTGCCAAAGCCCTTTAACCCTGAAGCATGTTTTATTAGATTGTGCTGGTTTTAACACTGTGAGAAAACTTTTTTATATTCAGCTAATGATTTTGAAAAGATTTTTAACAGAGATAAGCCAAATACAGTTTTACGTTTTTTAAATGGAAATAAATCAAGTAAAAACCTGATATAATTTAGCCATACATTTTTCTTTCCATGAAAATAGCTACAAAAGCTGGCATGGCATTAAACACAAGCAAACAAAGCAGTCTTTTGTGTCACATGATCCTTTAGAAATCATTCTAATATGCTGATTTGGTGCTAAAGAAAAAAAAAACCCGTAAAAGAGTACTTTTTTTTTATTTTTTTATATAGAATCCTTTTGTAACATTTATAAATGATCTTACTGTCAATTTTTAATGTGTCCTTGCTGAATAAAATAGTTTTTTTTTTTCAAAAGATGTTTGACCATAAACTTTTGAATGATGTTGTAAGCGGTTATTCTGTAATAAATTGGAATGTTCCAGTCAGATACAGAATGGAATTATGTCAGAATGTCAGAATGAATGTTTAGGGTCTAAGCAAATAATTCAAATTAAACCTAATTTATTGCACTTTTATCAAGCCATTAACTATAACAGCCAAGCATTAGATATAATTTTCTCAGTATTACAGAGTTTTTAGTAATTCAGAACTGTTTTTTCCCACAATTAGGTGATTATTAATTTAGTGGACCAAAATGGGCGTGAGAAGATGATTGGTGATGCATACCTCAAACAAGTGCTGCTGTACAATAATCCCAACCTGACATACGTTTCATTCGACTTCCATGAGCACTGGTAAGAAACTCAAAGTGTGACGATCTAAAAATCAAACTTTTTTTTTTTTGTTAACAAAAGATGGTCAAATCTCAACAACAGATTTTCTCCTTTGTCACTTCCCAGTCGAGGGATGAAGTTTGAGAATGTGCAGACGCTCACTGATGCCATCTCTGACATTATCACAGACATGAGATGGGCCTGGTGAGTCTTTCATTCGTTCTTAAGTCCTAATTCTGCTTGCGAGTTAGTTAATATCATTTAATGTCTTATGTAATATCCATCTAATTTGATTTGCAAATAGGGTGGACCAAGCAGGAGTCATCTGTCAACAGGAAGGCATCTTCCGGGTTAACTGCATGGATTGTTTGGACAGGACTAATGTGGTACAGGCAGCTATCGCCCGCGTGGTCATGGAACAGCAGGTTTTTAAATTCACCTTTAACATTTAGATAAACTCACACATAAAACTGAAAGTTGTTTTTGGATAAGATCATGTGCTAAATGCCTGAAGGTGTAAATAAAACTGTGGCTTCTAGGAATGCTGCCATATTGCTCCCACAGAACAGTGTAGTGTCTTTGTCTCACTCAGCTGCTCTCAGTATGCCGGTACATTTCAAAGACTCTTTCGCTCTGTTTGGTTCCAGCTGAAAAAACTTGGTGTAATGCCACCCGAGCAGCCACTGCCCCTCAAGTGTTACAGGATCTATCAGATGATGTGGGCAAACAATGGAGACACCATTAGCCGTCAGTATGCTGGCACAGCTGCTCTAAAGGTAAATAGACTAAATGCCTGCCATTGATTTTATGCTGTCCCCACAGCACATTTACTCCACCATCTGTCTGTCAGCATGTAGGATCTAGTTTGCAGATTGACAAGTCTGTCCGTCTGTCTGTCTGTCTGCCTGTCTATCTATCTATCTATCATTAAATACATTTTACTTACAATTATGTATGTTTATATGATTCTTTTTAATAGTTTGACATCTATAGCCTTATTGTTTTGTTTAATTTGAGGGGCTTCAGCAGCTTTTTAAGGAGTAAATACTGAGAAAGCTTTTGGTTTCATAACAAGACCGTGATGACCACCCAAAGAGTTTGTCAGTTTTTTCTCATGTGTGCGATCTGTTGTGTAGGGAGATTTCACACGAACAGGAGAGCGAAAGTTAGCGGGGGTGATGAAGGATGGTGTGAACTCAGCTAATCGGTACTATCTGAACCGCTTCAGAGATGCCTACCGACAGGCCGTCATTGGTCAGTATAAAAAATTCTCCATGTTCGGTATATAATGCTAAAAGCCAAGCCTGGTGCCTTACCTGCCATGCACTGTATCTCTGGTCCTCCCAGACCTCATGATGGGCCTTCCAGTAACAGAAGACCTATACTCCATCTTCAGCAAAGAGAAAGAGCAGGAGGAGAAAGAGAGGGAGAGCCAAAGAGGAGCTCAGGAGCAGGTCAGCCTCCTGCTGCAGACATACATGCAGCTGCTGCTGCCTGATGATGAGAAGTTTCATGGTGGATGGGCACTTATCGACTGTGATCCAAGGTGAGAGCCCTCCACATCATCATGCAGTGCTTTGGAGACCGTTCTCATTTCAAGCAAATTGTATGATGCCGTTTTAGAAAGTGATGGGGCTGTTCACACAAAATGCGTTATTGTGTTAAAAAATGCAATACACAGGTCAAGAAAATGAAAAGAACAGGGTCTTGAATTGCTTTTTTTATTTTTTTAGAGCAAGGCAGCACAGTGGAATACAAAAAAATTGATTCTCTGTGTTAATAGTCCTTTAATTGGGTAATCTTCTTTTCTTTTGTTCCCCTTTAATTTAAGAATAAAATTTATTACAATGATATATATTATTGTAATTAAGCATTATATATATATATATATATATATAACTAAGGTAATGTTAGAGACTAAGGTAATGTTTGGGTTTTTATTGATCTATGATCTATTATAAAGCTTGATTAAAAAATTCATATTTTTAGTTTACTCTTCTTCCTACAGTTTAATATCAGTGGCTCAGAGGTACTTGTACATTTTTTTTTCCTTCCTGTTTGGTTGTATAATCATTGTTTGGGTGAGGGAGTCATATTTCCTCCATTCTTTTGAGCATTTTTGGTGGTAGGTCATGGTGATAGGTGCCTGAAAACTGTTACTGATTGGGTTGGAATCATCTTAAGTCTTTGTAAATTACACAAGGTTAACTCTTTCCATGTGTAATGCTTGTTTGAGTTAATTTTCACACAAGACATGCACAAATAAGCATGATATATTATGGTCCGAGTCAAATTCTAGGAAAATTTCATTTTGCAAGGCATTGTCCATTGTTTCTCTTTTTCCTGTATGCCCAGGGTTTAATGGGACTATTTATGGGCCTCTCTTTCAAGATGTTGACCTTTTTTCCTCTTTTAGTCTTATAGACGCCACTCACAAAGATGTTGATGTTCTTCTGCTGTTGTCCAACTCTGCGTATTATGTGGCCTAGTAAGTCTGATTTCTCCCAATGTTTGTGTTTTTAAAATAAGACATCCTTTTTTCTTGGCATTGGTTTAGTAATGCCACTCCACTTTGCTGTTGCTATTTAGCTATGATGAGGAGGCGGACAAAGTCAACCAGTATCAGAGACTAAGTTTAGAAGGACTTGAAAAGATTGAAATTGGTAAGAGCTTGTAGATAAACTTGTGGGTGTAATTTTTGTCCGAATGAATCAAATGATCTGTGATTATCACCAATGTTGGTCTTTTTAGGTCCAGAACCGACTCTTTTCGGAAAGCCTAAATACTGCTGCATGCGGCTGCACTATAAGAACGGGGAGATAAGTGGTTACTTCCATACACTGAGGGCTGTCACACGAAATCCAGAAGATGATGGAAAAGGTTTGTACAGGGACACCATGATTTGCTGTGCCTCTAGTTCTGTATTGTGGAATTCGGTGATTGACATTCTGGGTTAAGCTGGTAAAAGATATAACTTGGCTTTCTGAATACTGATTGAAAGTAGCTTGAAGGGTTTTGTGTTTGTGTTCAATAATTTATCCTCTCCTTTGCACTTGTTGGATTGTTTGCATTTCAGACACACTCCAGTGCATTGCGGAAATGCTTCGTATTACAAAGCAAGCCATGGGGCTTGACGTCCAGGTTGTTGAGAAGAAACTAGAGAGGTAAAAAAAAGAGAGATGCTATTTACCTGATTTACTAAAGACACAAAGGCTTTGCTTACACTGCTGGGGATTTTGGTCTTAAATCTGTTTTATTTTTTATTTTTTTCATCTTAATTTTTTTTTTTTGTATAAAAATAATAAGTGGACACAAACTTGTATAAGTTCCAGTGAAACTTTAATATTGGGTGTTTAAATGAAAAAACATGAAACTTGATCTGATCAATTAGTCTGAGACGCATCAACAAATATCAAATTCTTTAATGAAGGTGGCTTGGACCAAGCTTGTGAACCTCTGATATAATTATTATTATTATTATTTTTTTTATCATTTTAAGGCTACAAAAAAACGAAACCAATTTCAGTCAAATCTGTTTTTTTCTGCCCTTTTGAACAAAGCCAAATTGTGCTGGATTCTCTTTAATTGCTTTGTTTCAGGAAACACAGCAAACCGCATGAGGATATAATGGGAATACAAGGGAAAGCCGTGGACCAAGTCCTTGGGTCTGGTTTGGCTCAAGGCAAAAGTTTCATTTTGAACAAGTTTTCAACACTAAACCAGAAAGTGAAGCAGACAAAGACAAACGTCAACATCGGAAACTTCAAGCCCTTGGGGAAACTAGGGACCTTCTCAAAGCCTGAGGTAAAAGTGAATTTCCTCAAGCCAAATTTGCATGTGAACCTCTGGAAATCAGATAGCAGTTTAGAGACTCATGATGGCAATACGGGTTCAGCAGCCCTGAAGGACCTTAATGACGTACATTCAGAGGAGATTTCCTCTGATTCAGATTCATACCACTCTGACGAACAGCCTTGCTCAGGCTCTCGGGAAAACGTGGACTATGTGCTTCCTAGCTGTGGAATTGTAGCATCTGCACCACGACTTGGCAGTCGCTCGCAGTCGATTGGCAGCGTCGAGCTTGCAGTGCCCTCTGTCATCCGAGTCACAGGCTGTGATGACAAGATGGCAGATAGCTTATCAATTGGCCCAGATGACCAGTCTCCTGGGTCTGCCTCTGTGGCAGAGGAAGCCATTCTGATTGACTTCGGGACACCTATTGATGCTTACTGCCACCAATTTGTCCATGATGCCAAGATCAAACCAATAGAGGTGTTCGAGGAAGTGGCTCCAGCACCCAAGCCGCAAGCGCCTCAAGCCCCCTCAGCTCCAGACGCAAAGCTGGGGTCTTCTCATTCCCAACAGCAGCTTCCTCGCCCATCCCAGCTTGAGGTAGAGTCCACCATCCATGAGGCAAATCTTCTAACTGTTCAGCCTGCAGGCTCCACCACATCATGCGGGTCACAAAAGAGCCTGGAAGGTCTCACAGGACCCTCCCCTGCAGACAACAATGGAAGCCGGGTCGTGTCGCCCTTCGCGAAGATCAGGAGCTCCATGGTGCAGGTGGCTAGTTTAACCCAAGCTGGATTTACCCAAGGCATCAACTTTGCTGTAGCAAAAGTACAGAAAAGCCCAGAACCAGACGCCGTCAACGAAACCCAAGAGAACGAATTGCGAGCGATGTTTACACAGTGCCAGACCAGGATCATTCAGATATAGCGTGCTTAGCGGATGTATTTTTAGTGTTAGATCGTGACTTCCAGTACAGTAACGGTAGCATAAGCTCACAAATGTCAAGCCACACTCCTGTTGTTCCCTCCAGTTAATCAAACCAAAGTTTACAGCCAGTGTTGAGTAGTAAGTAGTGCGATTAACTCGACCAAGTCGAATCCTAAACATCTCTAGATAGGCTGGTTTGCATGTTAAGAAGTAACTCTGAGGTAGATTAGGACAGGCAAGTTTTATAGCATGTCGAGAGCTAAGACCTAGATACGTCACGTGACCCCATTTGTGCAGTGAAATTCACTGGCTGTCGTAGCTGTAACCTTTCCCGATTGGAATATCTATCAGTGGGCGGCTTAATATTTCACGTACAGTTATATGGATATCTTTGACGTGGTGTTTATTATAAAACTATACCAAAATAGGACCAGAGTAGTTGTGTAGGATCTATGGTCAAATTATATTATTCAACTGTAAAAATTATTTGTAAGTACTGTAGCAGTTTCCTTTAGAACTCTTCAATTAAGATGTTTATATACAGAGAATTATATTTACATGCTCTTCATAGATGATGGAAACAAGTGGCCTCTGTTGATCCAATCATGCAACTAAATTGTCAAACAAAACGTTCATTTCATAGCATTAGCAGATGACTCAAACAACTATTTACTGTTGCAAGTTTATTTTGAGAAAGGCCTATGTCTTTAAATTGTACAACTATGTCTTATTTTCCAGTCTGCTGGTATCTTAAAATGCTATGCGCCACATTGTTGGACATTCATATCATATGCAGATATTACTGGTTTTGAGTACCTGTAAAGACCTCAAATTAATTATTTGCAATTGCTGGACCTCCGTATGCATATATAGTGACTTTTGACTGGTATTTGACACAGGTCTGATGCAAGATACCCAGTATAATCAACGTTTTGCACTCATTAAATGGCAAGAGCAAGCCTTATTAAATTGCTAAATACAGGCTTTTGACAAGTATACCTATAATTCTGTTTTCATTCAGGTTACATTTATTTCTGTCACTGTCTATGCCATGTCTTTAGATTCACTTTGGCTTGTAGGTCATTTGAGATAAAAATTGAGAAGTTATTAGATCATCTTTTAAAGCCTTACCCCCATAAATTCTACATAAAAAAAAAGCAGCATTTCTGTGTGAAATACCCAGTGGATCTTAGTTTAATTATGCATTAATTAATGTTGTTTAAGTGCAAGATTCTGTGGGATTGATCTTTGTGTATCAAGAGACGCTGAAATATTTAAATATTTTATGAGCTAAATCATTTCAAAAGGTCTGAAAGAGACAATGTGATCTCATGTGAACATCAATGAGAACATTATATTGGCTTTTAGAGCTGGTTTATCGGTTCTTTGGGGCACAGTTAGCTTTCCAAACCCACCATGAGCTTCGTTTCTCACACGTCATTTCTCACATGTACTGTAGCATAGAGTGCTCTGCAAGGCAGCGGGTTACACTTTGTTCTTGACATTCCTGGAGCTGGTACGTGGTTTTGATAAGCTTCCGAGATTGGAACGGTCTTGAGTTTTAATATATGATGGCTGTTATGCAACTATGATAAATACATGCGCAGTAGGTTTGGTGGTAAGCTGACTTTTTTTTACTATTATTTAAGATGGCATGCACTGGACTGCACTCTGTTCTTTGCTTTGAACTTGAAATGTTCTTCTTTGGCAGAGGTTTATGCTGAGGATCTTGACAAACATTTCTCTTGTTTTTGGAGGTGGGGTAGATTGTTTTTGGTTATGTATGAATTTTTTATTTTCTGTGCATAAAGACTTGCGCTGTCCTTTGTGGTTGTTCCCTGAACATCTTGCAATTTGTTGCAATTTGTCACAAAGTGCTTTTGAATCCTTTTTATTTTCAGTGTTTGTAACTGAACTGACATGTCTCGAATAACATTTCTTCTAACAGTCCTGTTTGTAAATCATGATCAGCTTCTTCCCATAAATGTTAGTGGGTTTTCATCCATCGTACCCAACATTTTATTGCAGAGTATTTATTCAAAAGTCATGTTCTCAAGCTTATATCCCAGTATTTTCCTATGTTAATAATAATAATAATGTAAACTGCTGTATTTTATGTAATGTTATGGGATGTGCCTGGGAGGATTTTTAAGTAAATATTTAAACAAAGAATTTTGTCATTTTGATTCATTTACAGCTTCAATTACAAAAACAGTTGGAGAGTATTTTCTCACAAAACACTACAGTGTCACTTGAGGAAGGTTTTTTTTTTTTTTCTTGCACTCTTTTTCTTGTGTGTTTCAGTGTGTGGCTCCTCCTAGTGAAGAGCTCTTAATTGATCAGAGTTACATTGTATTACATTCTTTACATTCAGATGCAGTCTGGGAGGCTTGACTTCTTCTATCAGGTTATAATAGAGAAGAACAGTCTGGTGCTGCATTGTCTAAGACCTTCAACATGACTATTTCAGCACTGGCACTTTCAGGCCTTCGCTATTTTTAACTCTAAACATGCTGACGAACCTTCTTGTAAATTTTTTTTTTACAGCATGATTTTAATTCACTGTAATACACCAGAATAACAAGGTCCCTAAGTCAGATTATATTGTTATTGCCAACTGCATAATTGGTATAGCCATTGCTATAACATAATTCCCATAATTAGTAACTTTACAAAAAGGTCCCATTAGTTAATGCGTTAACTAAAAATAAGCAAAGCTTTTGTTACAGTATTTATTAATCTTTGTTAAAGTTGGTTAATAAAAATACAAGAGTTCTTTGTTAGTTCACATTAGCTTAGGTCCATTAAATGCATTAACAGTTATTTTAATGTATTAGTAAATGCTGAAATGGACTTAAATCAGCTGCATTAGAAGTACTTTTCATTGTTAGTTCATGTTAACTAAAGTAATTAACAAATGAAACCTTACTGTGAAGTGCTATCCAACATTTTAAACAAGACTATATATACAGAGTTCTCAAAACTTTATTTTTCCTAATACCCTCGTGCCGTAAGTGTGAGTATTTGTGTTAAGGCAGTTATACTTTGTCACATAGTTGCATCTGCATATAAATGTTAATACACAATGCAAGTATCAGAACCAAAATGTAACAATTCAAACATTGAAAATAATCTTCACCAGTGCCTGTAAGCTTTCCCACGTTTAAAATGAAGTAAAAAAAAAATGGAAATGTACAAAGTCCAATGCCATATGAAAACATTAAATTTTTATCCAAAATATAAACAAGTATGGTAACTGTTGAAGTATATGAAAATAGTAATATATTTTAAGGCTCATTTCCGTTCACACATTTCTGCTGCTGTGTTCGACTTATTCTCAAAGCCTCTAGCTGCTTCGCTTTCATCCAGCCATCTCTGGAGAGTGTGTTCTGCCCATGACTTAATGAGAGCAACCTGAAACAGAATCCAAATGAATATTTAATTGGCTTCTTATGGTTAACATAACTAGAATAGTTGTGAAAGTGCAATTCAGAACTCACCTCGCAACAACCAGCAGCCTATGGAGGTCTTCCGCAGACATACTCTGAGGGTCATCTTTTCGCATCTCTACAAAGTCTTCTTCCACTGCCTACAGATCAAGAGTGCCAATCATGAAGCAAGAAATTTCATCACAATAAACATCCAAACAATTGTATACATTTGTTTTGGTTTTAGATTTTGGCTCTTTTCTACTGTTGCCTTTGGTTTTGGAGTTTAAGGGAAACTTATGTAGTTCCCACTATAGGATATCTCACCTAAAAATGAATTATTCACCCTCATGTCATTCCAAACCCATAAAACCTCTATCTCAGGAACACAAATTAAGATATTTTTGATGAGAACCAAGAGTTTTCTGACCTTGCATGGTCAGAAGCACAACTACCACATTTAAAGGAACACTCAACTTTTTTTGAAAATCATTTTCCAACTCCCCTAGAGTTAAACAGTTGAGTTTGACCATTTTTGAATCCTTTCAGCCCATCTCCAGGTCTGGCGGTAGCGCTTTTAGCTTAGCTTAGCATAGATCATTAAATCTGATTAGACTGTTAGCATCTTGCTCAAAAATGACCAATGAGTTTCTAAATTTTTCCTATTTAAAACTTGACTTCTGTAGTTACATTCTTTACTAAAAAAAATGTTCTAGGCTGATATGACTAGGAACTATAATCGAATAAATGAAAGAACTTTGCTGCCGTACCATGGGTGCAGTAGGTGCAGTGATATTACGCAGCCTGACGCAGATATTATATTGCCTGAAAATAGTGCCCAGCTAGTTTGTGTAGTTGCAATGTCTTTATTCAACAATTTATTCTCTTCAGTGTCAATCATCGCCACACGTTCATTTAAGTACCACAATTAATATGTTATTTTTGTTTTCTACACGCACAAAGTATACTAGCTTCTTAAAATTGCAGATGAACCACTTATGTCAGATGGATATTTTAACAATGTCCTTGCTACCTTACTGGTTCTTGAACATAGTTTCATTGCTGTCTATGCAGGGCCAGAAAGCTCTTGGATTTCATCAACAATACTTAAATTTGTTTACCGAAGATGAAAGAATGTCTTATAGGTTTGGAATGAGGAGTAATTAATATCAGAATTAACCTTTTTGGCTTAACTATCCCTTTAATATGCAGCAATATCATCAATTGAACTTTGCTGACTAAATTGTAACTAAATTGTGCTCGATAATGACAACCGTCTTCTGTAGAGCTGCTTTATAGCTGAATTGAGTCTGTTTCATAACGGAATCAACACTGAACAGAGTGGAACTGAACTTACACCATTGCCTTCTGTAAAGATGCTTATAGCTGAATTAATCTCGTTTCATAATTGGATTAACTTTGCACTACTATTGAACTAAACAATCAACACTGAATCTTCTGTAGAGCTGCTTTACAGCTGAAATTGTATTCATTTCACAATTGAAGAACTTTAAATTGTTATCTTATTACTGTGAAGCTACTTTGAAACAATATGTATTGCATAAAGCACGATTAATATAAAGGTGACTTGACAAAATCCTGACCTTTGTGATCTCATCCGAAATAGTGTAGTTCAGGGCACGAGCCACACTCAGATAGATGCGATACTTGTTGAGCTGAGATGGAGCCTGCGCCACCTGCACGGCACTCAGGTACTCCTCCAGGTTAGGTGGGTTCAGCGTGGGCCGCAGGTGAACCTGACTGTCAGACTGAGAAAGCAAAGAAGAAAATCACTGCAAGGACTTGCATTTTATAATGTGCCTCATTTTTAAAATGACTGAGCTCTGGTATTTCAAGTTCTCATTTGTAGAAATGTCAGAAGCCATTAAGGAGTTATGAAACTACTCCTAATAAACCTTCAGTGCCTTTTTGAACTTTGTAAAAAAACTGTGTATCTGAGCATCGAGCCATTAAATAAGTGGCCTGTCCTGGCCTCTCCCTCTAATGTCCTTGTGGTAGAGTTGCACCATGGCAACTGGAGAGCTGACGTACAGGAATAGCACAGCACATTCCACAGACTGTTAGCATCACGGCAAAGCCACGATTAGAGCCCAGCCAGGGAGCTGACGACAACCCTGTGGACTGTAATGGAAATATTAGGCTGTCTTTACAACTGCCTGAAGGAACCAACTCCCATGGGAGAGGCATTCAACAAAGTCATTTTCACCTGTTGGAAATTAAGACGCCGGTCTCTCGAATTCAGCCAAATACATGTGGGTAATATTTTAATAATAAAACACTGAAGAGACTCAGGCCTGATGTTCTTACCGGGAGGAGCGATCGGCCCTCAGATGTGATAAGCACGTTAATATTGCAGGGGAATTCCATCTGGTGGTAGTTGAAGTCGTAATCAACCTTCTGCCAGGAGATCAGGTTCCCCAGCGCGGTGATGTTTCGCACACCTACACCCAGGACAGACAGTACACAAAGAATTGTGTCTCTATGAACAACACGCAAGATAAATACAACGAATGAACAACACAGAGCAATACAGTCTGAAAGGAAATGCCTGCTGCTGCAGAAAAGGATGTTTACTCTTCCTTTGGGCACGCATCAGTCTCTGCCAGAGATTGTGTACTGATATAAACAGAGAATGACAAGGTTACTGATGGCAACTCTCAACAGCCATTTTAGGACTGCTCTATGCCTGGTCAAAATTCACTATGCCGCATAAAAGCCAGACTAAATTATGCCTGCTCTGACCCATCTCAACATAATATTAAAGTATCAAAATATACAGTGGTAACGCCTCTGTAAATGCATTCATGCCACCTCTAAGCAGCATTAAACAGTCTGTGTAAAGACACCTAAATGCCCCTTCAGAAGCAATTCAGTGCCACCTCTGCAGTGTACATTTTGCACAACACCAATAAGGTGAATGTACATCTCAGTATAAATAAAAGATGGGTTTGTTTGTTTTTTAGAAATACATGTCAAAACCACAGGAAGCCACTTCCTGTCAAACACTACACTTGTTTGACACGAGACTGCTCATATGGTAGTCCAAAAGTGAGAGATCACCATTTCTTGAAATGAAAAGAGTATAATCTTTTCACATTGCAAATTATTTAATCAGCAATACACTTTACAATTTGAGTGAAAAGTTGAACTGAATTTTTTCTAATGTCTCTCTTTTGCCACTGACAACATCACTGAATGAACTCCACATGTTTGTGTGAAGTCTAAAAACTGATGATCATGTGCTCCAGCCTGACAAGAGAAGGATCCACAGATCATTTTGAGCTTTAACGGACGAAAGAAATTTCAATCAGACTGAGCTCAAATGGACTGATTGAATCTTTTCAAACCGACTGAGCCATGGTTATGATTAAAAACAGATTATTGGGTTGCATGTATAAGTAACCAAAGTAGTGTCAGACTTTTGGACTCCTACTGTACTTCTCTTTTCCCTGCTATAATCAGTGCTCTCACCTGTGGCGTCCAGTTGGCCCTGCTCCAGCTGTGTCTCATCCAGAAACAATGACGTGTTGTTGGCCAGCTGAAGTGTGCCACTCACCAGGCGGTTAGCTGTGTAATCTTTCCGGGGCACCATCCTCTGGTTGTTCATGTTATGCAGGCTCATGCATAGCCGGTATGACTAGCAAGAAAGGGGAATCAACTTTCAAAGTAGTAGTAATGGAAGCTACTACTATTAGAGTAATATAACTTTAAGATTTAGAAAAGCACAAAATCGATCATTTACAGATGGCACAAGCTGTTGGATGACTTTGTAGAGATGCTCAGTGTATGGAGAGCTGTGAGGACATCCACTGAGATTCAAGGTGAATTTGCCCAAAGGAAGAACATCCCGTCTGCTGTATCTACAATAAAAACACTTTATGATGTGTAGTCTGAAGGACTAGGAATAATTAAGTTTGCATATGAAAGCTGACTCTCTTTGAAGTGGAAAATTCTCTCGAAAGTTGTGGCAAATAGGTGGCATTTCTCACAATGCCACAAAAGCAATATTAATGCATTAAGTAGTGCTATAAATTAAACAGGGACTTATGTTATGAAAAGGCTTCAATGGTAGTCAGACTTCAGATATTTAAAAGAGCTACTCAATGTTAAAATGAGACGTACACATTGGAGATGAGATGGAGAATGAGGTACTCTGCCGCGAGGGAATCCCCCATCAGGACATGTGTGAGGTAGGTGAGCAGCTCTGCTCGGACCGAAGCCAGTTCCCCAAGAGCACCACTCAAATCTGAAGACAGCATACACAGACATACATCATCAACAACTGTTTGAAGAGCAGGCTCAACATTAGAAAAGTTCAATACGAATAAGTTTGATTCTAAATAACTCCGATACCACAGCAAAACAATTGCCTTTTTATTATTTCATTAATAATGTATTAGTACTTACTACATGTACAAATAGTCAACAATTAAAAACTGTGATTTTTTTTAGTTATTTTCATAATCATGACAATACTTTTTTTATATTAATGACATAATAGACATTGGCACTTGTCAATTTAACTATTGTGTTAATGTTAACTAAAACTATTAAAAATTCTCATTTACAGAAACAAAGCTGAAATAAAATTAGACAAACATTACATGAAATTCTATATAATTTGACAAATACTGCCTTGGCAGCTAACTGATACTAAAGTCAAAGTAATAAAATAACACTGAAATAAACTAATATTTAACTGGTACATAAATTAAATCTAAATGCAAATATAAAAAAATATATATATAAATGACAAATGAACAAAATTACTAAAACTTAAAAGGAAAACTGAATAAATAATACAAAATTTAAAAACAGATCCTTATCACAGATCCTTATAAATGATGTATTGTGTTCACCATTATTCTCCGGTGCACTAGAGAGCAGTAGTGGGTTGTTGTGCACAAGAGACTGGGCATACAGCATATGCAGTCGCGGTACGAGGGATGCTGGCGGGCTGTGAACTCTTTGCTCCTCCACAGTCTCCATACCTTCTGTGGGGTCCAGCAGTGAAGACGCCTCTCTGAAGACATGAATCAAACAATACATTACAGTTTAACTTTAGAGAACCCCTTATTGCAATTACATCCCAATTCATCCCAAAAAGACACTCAGACTACCTCTCATCTGCAATCACGCTCAGGGCAGGGTCCACAGAAAGGATGCCAAATACTTCCAACATGTCATTCAGTTTGAAACTGTCCCAGTCCTCATACACCTGCAAATTACAGAGGATGGCCGAGTTACATGGCTTTCTGTGTGGGTGGAGAACAATTCAATGGAGCGAACCATCATATTATTGCAAGAAAATTACAATGTTAACATGTGCTTGCTCAAGACAACTTGATTATAGTGTTAGTCTAAAAAGTATGCATTAAAAATGACAATCTATGAAAAAAGCTATTTAATTGAGAGTGTCAAGATAATGGTTTACGATCTAATGAACATTTAAACCTTAACAAGACAGGCTGGGCCCTTTTCTCCAGGCAAAGGGAAGTTGAGGTCCAGACTGGATGTGCAGTGTGACTGAGACGAGTCGTGGCTGGGAGCTTCTGTCTCCTGACGCTTCGACTCAGTGTTACCATGAGACTCTGTAGAGCTCTGAGCTCCTGTCATGACAAACGTAAATCATTGTTAATTTTGAACATGAGATAGATGAAAGAACAATTCTAAGAATCTAAACTAATCTGATCTTGAACAAAAAGATAGATGGAAAAAATGTCTGCATACTGGAACTGCATTCTTCATTCTTCATGGACTGATGAACTTCATTTTTCCTTCTTACCTTGACTAACATCTTTCATCTGTTGGGGCTGCGTGTCCATCTCGTTGTCCTCTTCATAGCTGCGCTTATGCCTGTTTGGGACAAAGGAAGTGGAGGGCACCACTCGTGCCTGATTGGTACCTGCGTAGCTGTTCTGAGCCGTTAAAGATAGTTTAACTTCCATACTGGTCAATAATAATAAAAAAAACTTACTTGAAGTAAACAATAGTTTCTGGCTCCATATAAAGGATATTTCTTTGGCCCATTGAGATTCTCCTGGGATGGGGACACAATAAAAAGTCTGTCTCTCTGAAGTAACTGTGTTTCTTGAGTTGAAGTCCACCTGCTGTTATAAAAAAAATCCAGTTGCTTATCTTGGTTTAACTCTTATATTATAAATAAATAAATGTATACATTTAGCACATAACATAGTTTATTCAGGCTAACACTTTTTACCTAACGTGTCCCCTGGGAATCGAACCCACAACCTTGTGCTGCTAACATAATGCTCTACCACTTGAGCCACAGGAACACTATTATATTATGTTGCAGGTCAATCTGCATATTTCATACTGACATTTTACACATACGCGTTAATCTATTATGTGTTTTTTTTATATGCCTGCAAAATTTTGGTTAAATATTTCTATTACAATTATGAAATTTGCAGGTCAGTGTTAGAGACAGCTATATTTTATATATATATATAGGCCTTTTTTGTATTTATTTTTTTGTTTTGCTAATTTTTAACTACCCTCTGGGGGTATTTACATTTATGCATTTGGCAGATGCTTTTATTCAAAGAAACATTTTAAGTTAGCGTTTATAATATAGAGTTCATAACATTCACAGTTTATGAACAAATAGAATATGTGTGTTACCGTTTTAAAAATCATATGTTCTCATGTTTATTTTTTGTAATATGTGAAAAGTATTCATGTTAAAGATTTGCGGTTTTACCAGTTTCTTTTGGTTGGCTTTTCATATTGTGATTTTTAATTATTTGCATTCAAATCCACCACGGTCAGAAAAATCTAACCCAAGTTTTGAAAATAATGTAACATGCTTTTAACACACCTATAAATTTGCTCTGAAATATGACACATCTTCTTTAAACCAACTATATAAAGAATGGTCTGTGCTATCTGTTTACAAGGCAAATATTTACTCACCCCACCCTCTGTGATATCTTTGTATTTTCCACATTTCACCTGCTGTAAGGACAAGTTTAGAAATTATTCAGACAATAATGGGGCAAATGCACTTCTATCAGGCAGGCTCAGAAGTACGTACTTTAGAGTTAGATGTGGGATCATTCGTCTCATAAACACCCATGAAAAATTCTGGATCAAACATATCCTGAACCATGCAACGAAATTTCACGAGGCTATTAGGCTTCAGGTAGTGCAGGGGAACATCATTCAGAGATGGAACCTGGAAAAAAAACAGAAAAAGAATGACACCAAAGTCAAACAGGTGAGCTTGAGGACTGATCTCTCACTAAAACCATTCATTTTATGGCTAATAATTAAGACAATCATCACAAGCCCATATTTAACTGTGCACAGCTGTAAAAATAACATGCTAGATTACACCCACGTCAGTTTTCATGGCAAAAGAACCCAATTATTGCATAACATTGATGTCATCTGTCAAAACAACTCCACATATCTGCACACAGTGGACTAGCCACTAGCCTAAACATAAGCACACGTTTATTTCTGCAAGAATACAATTTAAATCCATTCATGTGTGTCAACATACTAAAAATCTCAAGAGTTACCCATGTATGAGCGTCGTTTATCTTCAGTTTCTCTTTGAAAAACTCCACAACTTTCTTCTCCCAGTCTGGACTGGAGTTACTCTGGGCTGTAGGAGCACAAAGCATAGTCACATGTTAGAAAAGTAGTTTATACATCGATATTTACAGTGTAATGCTGGCCAGTACATGTAAACTGATTTACAAAGCGATTCACATGCTCTTCTCTGAACTAACGTTACATGCATTAGTTTTAAAGAACATATTTTGACTGCCGTGTCTTACCAAACAGCCCGTCAACAACACCCAGCGGGTTATTGATCCAGTCATGAACCGTCGGCATCGCTGTAAGATTTTGAAACACACAAAATGTAAAACGAATACTCCTTTGACAAGTACTATAACAAGCACGTTCCAGAGTTCAGCGGTGCACAAAACACCGTGGCGGGAAAATTGCGTCACAAAAACTACCATGTGACCAGGGCGCAGTGCCCTCAGAGCCCCGAGAAGACCAGACGGTAGTTCACCGATATGTACAATAACTCTATCAAAAAAACAAACACTATTTGTATAAAAATGTATTATTATTATTATTATTATTATTATTAAATAAGTTATACGAAATTATAATATGTTAATAATAGCATATTTATAAGTGATTTGTGTATGAAAATGATTTCCAGAGTTTCCATAAAATGCCTTAAGTTTGACATTTATTGAACAAACTTACTCAAGTAAGAAATACGTTTGTACATATTTGAAGTAAAATATGATGAGCGCTTGAAAGTGAATGCTTTTTTGGTTTTGTTTGGAAATGTTTTTATTTTCTAGCATCTCGTGTTCATTAAAAGAAAAACGAAAGCAATTACACTATCGATGATGTGTGTCATCGATTACTTTTGCCTTGGTACGTCAACGTCACACAAATCTCTATACCATGTGCTATGCGTCAGAGCAGATTATCATATGAATCTTTTATACTATCAATGAAGTGAAGATCTGCGAAAAATCTAGAGATCCCTTTGATCTCTGTGGTGACGAACCAGGAAGTGCTGTAAAAAAAGAAAAAGAAAAAGGGGAAAAAAAGCTCTGCCTGTTCCGACTGGAGGACAAGCTACGTGTAATATTTGATTGAAAATGGCTGACAGGAAAGCCAATAACATCCCCAGCAGCAGCGCAAATCTGCTGTTTTCAGGGGCTCCGGAGTTCAACTTCAGCTTGCCGTTCATACCGGTCAGTCAGGCCACCGGCCCCGCGGTTTTATCCGGAGGTGAGCTTAGAAACACTTCAGATGAGCTGCTTTAGTGGCTAGTTACATTAGCTTTCCTCTATTTTCAGCAAAAAAGTATTTGCTTTCTATGATAATAAGCGTATGATTTCTGTAAGATTATTTTACTCTGATATCCAGTAACCATAAACAATAATTTTTTTTCCGTTGTCAAATATGTTGCGAATTTTTTATTGATTTTATTTGCTTTATTAGTAAAAGAACAGTTGCAGTAACACTAATGTTTATATACGTGGCAAAATATGTCACAACAGGTAACGTAGCATTTACGGTGTGAAATTAATCATAGGTCACTACTCAAACGTGCCATGAGATAACATTATCACTAACTATTCCCTTAAATCACCTGTCATCAAACCTAAACTCAATTCAATTGCATTAAATATTGTAGAAACCCAGAATTATCTCATGTACCTTTTAAAGAACCATTACTGCTATGACTAACTTTTGCTAACTTTTATTTTAAAATTTGAGTGTTTCTATTTTTTTAGGATGATTAATTAAATCTGGGGTAGTATTACAGCCTAGATGCACACTTGTGTATTTTTTCTAAATGTTTTTAATAAATAATATATTGAAAGCTCATAAAGCTTTAATGCCATTTGTTTTTTATTTATTATGTTCTGATAAAATAGTTATATTTAAGACTAATTTTCTGTGCATTTCTTTCATATCTTCCTCTGTAAAGATGATGCCAGTGAAGTTGGAGAAGAAGACAGTTTTCTTGGTCAGACGTCATCAGCAGCTCCTCAAGCCTCCACGTTCAATTATTTTTCCAACACGACTAACAGCAGTGACCCGTTTGCATTTATAGGGCAGCAGCCATGCCCGCCACCGGCCGCCACCGTCATACCATCAACAACAGGCCCGTCGCCTGCATCCACTGCAGCTAGCCTGCCTCTAAACCCACCAATATCTCACATGAACCCCGTTCTGCAGTATGGCAGTGTTACTAATCAAACTCCTATGAGTACATACACTCATCCACCTAATGCACCGACTCCTCCTCCTCCTACCCAGAGCTCCCAGCAGTCCTATAATCCATACCGTCACAATGCTTCCAGTAGCAAAACTAATCCGTACCTCATGGCTCCTGAATTACAGCAGCAGCCCCCCAGCCAAACACCCCAGCATCTAAACCCCTATTCTCAGACCACCCCTGCTCCCTCGTTCCAGACTCCACCCACAGCATTCAGCAAGGTTGGTCGTGTAATGTCATATTTGTTTTTTAATCACTATGCGCTTAAATATATAGTTGGAAATAAGAGGGATTTTACTGGCTCTGTTGCCACTATTAGTGCTGTTCAAAGTCTACTTGGCCAGTAGTGGATATTTTTATTTGTTCCTACTCATTTCCTGCTTTGTAGATCTAATATTCACAAAAGTTTCATACTGTAAAATACAGTGCTATTTTAGTATATATGTGCCCTTGTAGTATTTATTAATATTTAGAATTAATAGGTTCTTATATTTTAAATGAAGTGAAGTGACATTCAGCCAAGTATGGTGACCCATACTCAGAATTTGTGCTCTGCATTTAACCCATCCGAAATGCACACACACAGAGCAGTGAACACACACACACACACTGTGAGCACACACCCGGAGCAGTGGGCAGCCATTTATGCTGCGGCGCCCGGGGAGCAGTTGGGGGTTCGATGCCTTGCTCAAGGGCACCTAAGTCGTGGTATTGAAGGTGGAGAGAGAGCTGTTCATGCACTCCCCCCACCCACAATTCCGTCCGGCCTGAGACTAGAACTCACAACCCTTCGATTGGGAGTCCAACCCTCTAACCATTAGGCCACGACTTCCCACGATTGTAGTTTTAGTAATTTAGGATTTTGTTCTTTTGTCATGTTTTTCTTTGTTTAAATGATTAAATGATTTTAATATCAATATATAGCTATAATTAATTTAGTCATTTAAGTACTTTAACTTATTTCACTTAAACATTTTCATTTATGTTTTTAAAGTTAAGTTTTTCATATATATATATATATATATATATATATGTATGTATATATATTATTTTAGCTTTATTTTTCAGTAGCAAAAAACATTTTAGTTAACAGCAGTGGCATATATATATATATATATATATATATATATATATATATATATATATATATATATATATATATATATATATATATATATATATATATATATATATATTTATTATATATTTATTTTTACCAGATTTCAGTTTAGATTTTTTTTTTCTTTCTTTCAAAATAGAATAGAATTTTAATATTGTCCATTTGTGGGTTGTCAGCTATAACTCGATTATCAAATCAGATTTATATAAACTAGAATATGTACTATATACTGGTACTGGTTCAACCTGAAAAATAAATAAATGCATAAAATAAAAAAAAATGCCATTTTAAGCAATCAACTGTCTTTTTAAGCATGTTTAAGAAAACTGGCATATTTTGTAACCGTTTTAAAAAGGAATTGTATTTTGTCTTTATAGTGTTTTGCTATTTTTCAGCCTCCCCCAACACAGATACCACCACCCCCTACAACGGCCAGCATGACCGGACCATTAGTTCCTGCAAACTCAATGGTGCCATATGCATACAATGTTTATGAACCGGTTCAACCTCACTGGTTCTACTGCAAACAAGTGGAGTCAAAGATGGTCTGGCTTCCCTTTAGTATTCTGGATTCAATTCGCTTGGAAGAAACATTTAACTCTGGTAAGACAGAAAGTGTTTTAGTCAAACCCACTTACATTGGCAGGGATGACTCTACAAGGCTCTGCCAGTATTTTAATATTAGTTCTCAGGCTTTTGATGTTTGACGTCTGCTGTTTAGTTTTAGGATAACTTAGTTTCAGGCTCAATGGAACTGCTTCAGTCACTGTAATTTAATTTCTTTGAGATTAACTGGATTGTGTTTTTCTGTGTATGCCAAGAGCACATGACCACTCTTAGTCTATTTCCAAATGTGTTGTTTCAGTTCAGCCAGATCCAGAGAATGTGATAGTGTGTACGGACGGAGGGCGCTATGACGTGCAGCTGTATGACCGTGCACGGACTGCCGTGTACTGGGAGGAAGAGCCCACTGAGGTCCGCCGCTGTACCTGGTTCTACAAAGGAGACACAGACAGTCGCTTCATCCCCTATTCAGAAGACTTTAGTGAGAAGCTGGAGGTTTGTGCACCCCTATACATTTTTCTCAACAGTATCAGAAGACAACTTTTAACTGCTCGATGTTAAACAGGCAGAATATAAGAAAGCTGTTACCACTAATCAGTGGCACCGCCGACTGGAATTCCCTTCTGGTGAGACCATCGTAATGCACAATCCAAAGGTATAACATTATTAAATGTTTTTAGTAAGAATATAATCTATACAGGACTCACAGTTTTGTAGCATAAATCTGATTGGTTCCTCCTCAGGTGATTGTGCAGTTTCAGCCGTCTGCCATGCCTGATGAATGGGGCACGACACAGGATGGTCAGACCCGACCTCGGGTCGTCAAGAGGGGTGTAGACGATGATCAGGATGAAGTTCCTGATGGTAAATGCATCTTTTAACCATTTATCCAGTCTAAGTAATTTGTTCTGGTATTTTGCCATTTAAAATCCTCTACATTTTAAAATGTTTCAAATGCAAACTGTCATACAGCCCTCAACCTCAAGATATTTTTTTAAAGGAGAATGCATAACATGCCAGAATTATTGAAGAATATTGTGTTTTCCCGTGTAGGTGAAATGCCTCAGGTGGATCATCTGGTGTTTATGGTGCATGGCATAGGCCCCGTCTGTGACCTGAGGTTTAGGAGCATGGTCGAGTGTGGTATGTTAGATAAAAAGATAAACATTTGAGTTCAAAGTCTTGATTTAGGCCATATATTGGCTCGGTGTGAATGTAGACTTTGTATTCCCAGTGGATGACTTCCGCAGCGTGTCCTTGAAGTTGTTGCAGAGTCATTTCAAGAAGGCCCGTGATGATCATCTGATTAGTCGTGTGGAGTTTCTGCCTGTGCACTGGCACACAGCTCTGCATGGTGATGCCACAGGGGTTGACAGGTACAGACACATTCAAGAGAGGGTTCACTGGAAAGCTGTATATGAGCCCTAAATCTGACCCTTCAGCCACCATAATATATATTCAGTTATATTCAAAGCATACATTTATCATTCAAACGTTTGTGATCACTTTTTTAAACTATTTTATTTATATTTTGTAAATATTTTTGATAAATTGATCAAAAGTATTTGTAAAGATATTTATAATTTTTGTTTGTGTGTATGTATGTGTGTGTGTGTGTATGTATATATATGTATATGTATATATAAGAAGTTTCTTCCAAAAACATGAAAATAATCTTACCCACCCCAAACTTTTGGATGGAATTATAAGTATAAAACACATTAACTGGTATTAAATTAGCTTGTCCTTCACTGGAAAAGTGATACAAAATTTTTGCCTCAATGTACTCTTTCTTAAGAACTTGTTTTGCTAAGGTTACTGAAAAAATGTTGTCAGGAAGTTTTCCTTTCTTCTTGTTGCTGCTATGACCTTGAAATCTCCATACTGTTCTGCCTAGTTCAAGTTGTCTGTATTATCATAAACGTCTTGTTTTGTCTTTTATGTTTTTAATCATCACTAGGAGGATAAAGAAGATTACTCTGCCCAGCACAGGTCGTTTGCGTCACTTCACTAATGAAACCCTCTTAGATGTTCTCTTCTACAACAGCCCAACCTACTGCCAGACCATTATGGACACCGTGGCTGTTGAGATCAACCGCTTGCATGCTCTATTCATGCAAAGAAACCCAGACTTCAAAGGCAGAGTGTCTGTGGCTGGACACAGCTTGGGTGAGGATCCTTTGCTTCTACAGAAATCTGATTCAATGTCTTAAATCATAAACCTTGAACGTCTATAAGAGCTCACTGATAGTATGCAAAAACACCATGCACTCTATTGAACTAAATGTATATTTTTAATTTAATTTTTTTTAAATTTCCCCTCATCTGTAGGCTCTTTGATACTTTTTGATCTGCTGTCAAATCAGAAGACTGGCTCACCTTCATCAGGCCCAGTGACCAATGGAAATGCTCCGCCTAATGTGAAACAGGTATCAATACATTACAATTTTTGAAGATGACCATAAAATGCCTCACATTAATTGAACTGGCATATTAAAATATGACATGGCATTCCTGGAAGCCACCATCTGTGGGTGTTTAAGATGACTTCTTAACCTTATTTGAATGATTTTTCATTGCTGTAGGTAAGTCCTGTCATCCAGACCAGTGAAGTGCCTACTGTAGCAGCTGCTGAGGAAGAGTCTAAAGAGGAAGAGGAGGAGATTGGCAACCTGGCATCAGTTCTGGAGATGTTGGGGTTGTCTGAATATTTGAGCACTTTTGAGACCGAGAAGATTGACGTAGAAACTCTGGTGAGAGCTTTTGAAATCTAGTTTTTATTAAAAACCGAGTAAGCATCTCATCACTGCTATTTGTCCGTCTCTGTTGCAGCTGTTGTGCACAATAGATGATCTGAAGGAGATGGCTATTCCTCTGGGGCCACGTAAAAAACTGGCCAATTTTGTCAAAGAGAAGTCTGCAAAACAGGCAGGTTTTCAATCGTCTTTATTTTACATCTGGGATTGTTTGCACTTATTATTTGTCCAGTTTCGTGTGACACTGTGAAACACATTTGTTTATTTGGCAGGCGGCCCGAAAGGCTGTGAAAGAGAAGACTGTAGAAAAAGAGGAACCAAAAGAGACCCAGCCTCCCGTTCAGACGGAGCCCACGCCAGATCCTGCCCTCAGCAAACTGCCAGTGGGAAGGACCATGTCCTCAATCCATGTGGATTACAACTATTTTGAAATAGGCACAGGACAGGTAAGACTTGCTAAATTGGTCTCTGGATCAAGAGGATAGAAGGAAGGTATTTGGTCCGAACCTGATATGTGAACATGCTCTAGTCTACAATCATGACTGTTTCTCTCCAGGTGTCGGTGGTTTATCATGCTCTTGTCTTTGAACCGGTGAATTTCTTTGCTCTTGGTTCTCCCATCGGGATGTTTCTGACAGTGCGTGGGGTGGAGAAAATCGAAGAGTCCTACCAGCTTCCCACCTGCAAAGGGTTCTTCAATATCTATCATCCAGTGAGTGGTGTCTTAGCTTGTCCAAAATAGTGTCAGTATAAATGAAGAAAAACGAACACCACAATTTTGAACTTTTAACATTCTGCAGCTAATTAATGAATGTTATCATGCACTCAGCTGGATCCAGTTGCATACAGAATTGAACCCATGATCTTACCAGACATTGAGCTGGAGCCGGTTTTGATCCCTCATCATAAAGGGAGAAAGAGGCTTCATCTTGGTATGTATTACACAATTATTACTTTTTTAATTGTTCTAAAAACAGTAAATAATTGAATAATAATTGATAGGATTTTTTGTGTCTTGTGTCCAGAATTAAAAGAGAGTTTATCCAGGATGGGCTCTGACCTAAAGCAAGGCTTCATGAGCTCTCTGAAGACTGCTTGGCAGACTCTGAATGAGTTTGCCCGTGCTCACACATCGTCTGTTCAACTGCACGAACAGCTCGCCATGGTCGCCAGTCAAATTAAAGCAGAAGAGGAAATGCAGCAAGGGGAAGGCAAGTTAACCACAGTTTATATCCTCTTAACTTTTTTCATTGCATCATTGCTCCGGTTCACTGTGCACACTTCAGCTCAAGCTCAATCAAAATCTGAATCTCACTGTTTGTTTGCAGAGGAGAATAAGATGGTTGAGAGTCCTGAGCCCCAGAAGGAGGAGGAGACACAAGTTAAAATGGGCATGCTGAATGGAGGGAATCGCATTGACTACGTCCTGCAAGAGAAACCCATCGAGAGCTTCAATGAATATCTGTTTGCACTCCAAAGTCATCTGTGTTACTGGTATGTGATCTTCCATAACAATATCATTGTGTAATAATAGCATTACCGTCATGCTGTGTTTTATAAACACACTTTTGTCTATTTCTTCAGGGAATCTGAAGATACAGCTCTGCTTCTCCTCAAGGAAATTTACAAGACCATGAACATACACCCAGATCACTCAGTGCATTGATGTAACGGCACACTAAAACTCCTCAGTCATCACAAATCACATTGCTTTGAAGATAAAATAATATTTTTTAAACCGTTTTCAACTCTTCATCTTGGACTGTCTTAATTTAAAATGAATACACTTGTATTGTTCCATGTGTCTTAAATTAAGAAATGGAAGTCAAATAGTGGATTTCAATACCACCACAAGGGTTTAAAATGCCATTTTTATAGCCTAAATTATAGAGTTGCGAATGTTTGAGTGCAATTGCAAATGGAATCAAATGGTATTAACAGAAACTTTATTATCTATAGTTAAAAATAACTATGCTATGTAAAAACTACAAATAACAAATCCTAATAAACTGAACTATTATGAGCTGGTTTGTCGATTTGGCTTGTCAGACCATTTTACAGTTCTCTTGAATATATTGGGATATTTAAGAATTGATATTAGCTGGCACATAGATTTCACTCCCAAAAATTCATGACAAAACTGCTGGGGATCAAATGGCAGGTTTACATTTGAAGTTTAAACTGCTGTACTACATCATGGTTTATTTCGGGGACAAAAATCATTAACAATTCTTAGTTGTATTCTTTTTATTTAAAAACAAACAAACAGTGGAACTCAAGATCCTGACCAATTTTAGGCTCCACAACAGATAGCAATGGTTACCTGCTGCTTAAAGTTGAAATAATACATAAAGTCTTCATCAGAATTGGTAGGTTCAATCACAGAAATGTCTTTTAGGGATGTGGGGTGTTTCTTTTTTTTTTCTCACTACTTCCACAGATTCATTAAAAGTGAATGCAAAGGCCAATGTCTTGAAATATCAGAGCCTGCAACATAAAGCCCTGACTGTTAGCGCTATGGCACTGACCAGTGTCCTCACAACATGGTGCAAAGGTAAAGTTTGACACATGCATTAAAATGCATATCGGGTCCGAACACTTGGAAGACTTTTCCCGTAATCTGAATACTATTCCAACAGAGACATCGGCTACAGTACAAATCCAGCATGGCAAGTTTAACCACGTCCATCTGTGGATGATTGTCCCTTTTTGCAACAGGTCTCCATTTTTGTCACAGCGCATAAATTTTCAATAAAAATAATATACAAATGTAACGTATGGCTCTGTCAGTTATTTGCAAAATAAAAAAAGACATGCTTTCCCAATTCCCATTATTAATCACTTCGGTGTAAATCATTTGTAAAAAGATCCAATCTGTTGCATTCAATTCATTAAGACAACTTAAATTTACAAATAGTTTGCACACACTCTTTTTAATGAATGAGGCCCTACCAATTTCTCTGCATTTCAGCTAATCTTCAGGAACTCATTTCCCCAGTGGCACTGCTCATTATGCACACATGTAGTTAATAAATCCAAAAAGTCCTTCTAGTGCAGAACGCCTAAAATTTAAATTGGCATTAAAGCAAACTATTCCAGAATGTAGATTAAAGTCTCAATGATGTAAACAGGTTACGTAGTACCTATCAGTACCATCCTCCCACCACACTTAAAGTCTTTTTTGCGGTCATAAGGTCTTCAGTAATCCATGGATGACTAATTAGAGTCGACTTAAGTTAGTTTATATCAAAAAATGTCTGTTTGACCCATTTCTTCATTGCCATTATCAACAATGTTGTGCTCTGTTGATTCATTCTGCTGGTCTGCTCTGGGTTTTGTAGGCCTGCTTTCGAAGGTGAGTCTCGATCTCCTCCCTGAACACCAGCATGCCCAGGTGAGAGTGTGACGCCTCGTTCATGGCCTTGGACTGGATGCACATGCGGTACTGCT
This sequence comes from Carassius gibelio, assembly GCF_023724105.1. Lineage (NCBI taxonomy): Eukaryota > Metazoa > Chordata > Actinopteri > Cypriniformes > Cyprinidae > Carassius > Carassius gibelio. The sequence continues at coordinate 14,224,686 of NC_068408.1, read as the reverse complement.
CTGGGGTCAGTTCATCTGCGCACAGCTTCTCATGCCACAGGTGGAAGAGGCCTGATACAGGAGTGCGGATCACAATCTGATCACTCCGTAGGTACTTCCTGTACAAGTGCACATCTTCCACACCCCAGCCTTTCACTTCCAGATCAAATCCCCCTAGAAAAGGGGAACCTTGAGTTTATTTATATGTAACAAGCAAAAGATCTTATTTGACTTCACAAGAAGATTTACTACAATAAAACAAATATTATTGACCTATTTTAAACCGCTCTTTCGTCTATTTTTGCTGAATTTTTATTATAAAATATAAAACTTTTCCCACATTTAAATCCACACTGACTTACCAATGCTGAGGAAGTCAGAGCGATACTGACAAGTCATGCCAAATCCAAAATCCCTCCAGAATCCGGCATCTTTTTTATGAATCTGTAAACAGCATACCATTGCATTATTCACTTTAGTATCAGTAGAAAGCCATCTATTCGACAAACATGCAAGTTCATAGAAAATAAATCTTGATGTTACATACCAGCTGAGTCTCAATGGGAGGCGGAAACTCAAGATTTCCATAAACTATAGCTGGATTGTACAAACTGAAAACCACTGGATAGAAAACTCGTTTTCCTACATGGAAGGAAAAAATGATCTTCTATTATGAATTTATTGTGAAATATTTAATTACAAATATTGAGTTTATTTTTACTGATCTCACAAACATGCAAAACAAGTCCATTTCATGAATTTATTTGCTACACATAAACTACACCCTATAGTGCAATCAAACAACAGCGCAAAATGAAAGAAATACTAGATGTTTAATACATTTTCAGATAGAAATGCTTGTTAAATGACAGACCTGGAGCTGTATTGAGACGACAAGTGCTAAGAAATTCCAGTGTGAAGTAGATGTCGACATCACAGAAGAACATCAACACATCACCCCCTTTCTCCCACGCGTGAGCTCCGATGTCCAGACCCCGGCCGCGTGAAAACTCCTCATCCACGGGGATCAGGGTGTAGTTACTGAAGTTTTCCTCACTGAATACAAACAGTGGAGGAAACAAAATGAGGTTTAGAAGATGAATGCCAAACTGAAGGGAGTAATAACACAGTGTTAAAACTACTCTACTGTTTATGAACCAGAGGTCTGTAAGAGGTTGTGCTGCTTAATATTTGGGTGGAAACCCTGATACTTTGATGTAAAGAAAAGTTCAAAAGACCAGAAATTTGTAAATGTCTTTCCTGCCACTGACAGATTTAATGCATACTGGAAAAAAAGTATTAATTTCTTTAAATAAAAATAAATTAAAATCTTACTGACCTCAAACTTGGTAATGTTCTTACCGGTAAACAGATTACATGCCTTACTCAATAATAATAATAATTAAAAAGCAAGCATATTTCCTGCTAGTCAGAAAAGAACATTTTAATTGGCTCACTAAGATGGGTAAACAGCAAATTCCTTTCCTTTCAGTTTCTCCATTCAGGATGTTGGCAAACACAGAATGTTTCAGGTATGCTATGCTCATAAAACTTCTGAATATTTGCAGAGCTCAAACCTGGACATTTTCCTCAGAGACGCCTTCACCTCCTGCAAGCCCGCTTGCCCAAAATACACCACTGTGAGATGCACCCGCTTGTCCTGCTGTACACAAACCTCCCTGCACACAGAAAACACAGTCTGACCACAACATTTCCAAAACTCCCAAAGGGAAAACTGGCTCCGTGTTGCTGCTACCCACACATTTTTAGAAGTTTAACCATATTATTTGCAGCACACAAAAACACACTGACACACATTCTCAGATATGATCCCAGAATCTCTCTTCCATGCTCTGTGAAACGTTTAGTTTGAAATGTCAATAAGAATCCGCACAATCAGGAGTTATGTATGCGTAAAAATGAAATATTTCCCACATAGATTTTGCAAACTGACGTAACTTTGAAAGAGATTTCTGTGTAATCTGTGCTTCATATCTCATTTAACTTTTGACATTGGATCTTTCTGCTGTGGAATCCATCCAAGTTTCATTAGCAGTGTGCTGCAGACATGATATATTTTTAGGCCGAAACCTAGAAACAAGTTTAGAACTTCCAGTTTCAGTTTCCTAAAGTCAAATGATTTTTGGTTAAATGCCTCAAATATGTTCTGCGGTTAACAAGCCCAAAAAGCTCCCTTGTGATTATTATTGTGATTGCTAATATCTGGCTTAATTAGACTACAGAGGTGAATTGGGGACATAAACTCATTTACTCACTAGCTGCTTCTACAGTCTCATTAGCAAATTCTTGCAAACTATGCAAACTTTCAGGGGTGGTGTTCTTTAAATAAAGATGTTATGAAAGAGTTGTCTGAATCTTAATGGTGGAGAGGCTGAAGTTATCCGACTATTTAGCTTTCGACTTCTGGCAATTGCACTTGAGCTTCACAATTCATAAAATCATTTATCTGTGAAGACTTATGATGAAAAAATGTGTAAGAATCAAAAACGTCTGTCTGTCATAGAGCTTGTTTTCTACAGTTATACAACAGCTAATTGAAATGCTGATGATGCCAACTTTCATATAGCCTACAAAAACATCATTACTGCAAAAAATGAGCACAAATTCTAAAGCAACCGCCTCACCTGAAGTTGTGCAAGAACTGAACAAAGGCTTCAGTGCGGCCTGACAGTGGCACTATGATGTTAATGATGGTGCTGGCGGTGTCTACAGACGTGCTCCTCACTTTCATGAGGGGCCCGAACGGACGAAAGAGGGTGATGTGGCTGTACTCGTGGGAATTCTCTTTAGCAAAGTAGAGCTCATACAGTGTGCCTTTGTCCCTCTCGGTCCTGTAGAGTCCTGCCAAGAATAGCAAGTACACAAGAGCAGCTCGAATTACTGGGCAAGGTTCACACCATCATTCTCAAACACAAACAGGAGCTGTTAAGTACACACAAATTCCTAGCCACATGGTGCGCTAAGTACATAAAGCAGCATATACGTCTTCTGAACAGCTTTTACCTTCAAAAAAATGGCTTTCGGTGAACATCTGCCTCTGCATGGGGATGTTGTCCTCCTGTCCGTCATCTTCCTCTGGGTTATTAATAATATCCAAACCTGCTTCTATCACCTCCACCAGCTCATCCCTCCGGTCCTTCCGCACAGGCTTCTCCTCAGGATGGCGCGTCAGGCCCATCTCCAGCTGGTACACTTTTGTGGTGGTGAAGCTCTCGAAGGGCACCAGTGCGTACTCGCTCGGCAGCCTCGCTCCTGTATTCACCTCCGCCTTCTCAATTTGTGAGTGCAAGTACTCTAAGAGGTCACCAGGCTCTTGATCTCTGCCATCGATCAGGCTCTGGGGCCCGGGACCCTCCTTTTTTTCTTGAAGTACCCTCAGCTTCTCGCTCATCTCTTGGAGTTCTTGTTTGAGCTGCGCGATCTGCCTCTTGAGGCTGGCCGCTCGGCTGAGATGTCGCTCTTCCTGCTCCTGCAGGAGAGCCTGGTAATACTCCTTTCCATACGGATCTCCTCCAAGGCCAGGAAGCACCCGGCTTACATCCGCAGGCGGCGTACACTCCAGCAGGTAAGCAAACAGCAGCAGTACCAAGAGCAAAAATATCCCCAGGAGAAGCCAGCGCGCCCGCCCCTGCAGAGGAAGCCCCCGTCTGGGCATATCTGAGAGGCAGGGGGCTCTTTACCAGCCACTGTTTTGCATTCCCACCCTGACAAGATGTAACCTTTAGGAAGGATGAAGTCTTTCACATTAATCCATTCCCAAGTGAAGAAGGGAGTTCGGGAGTAGTGTCACATTTCTCTTGTGATCATGCTTACAGCACACTGAACATGCTCAGATTCCTCAGAGATGTGTGAATATACTGTTGACAGACGGGCATCCTGCTTGCACAATATTCCTCTTTTAAGAGAAATAACTCACCTAAAATAAAGATGAAAATAATTCATGTTTTCTTTATCAGTATATTTAGTCTAAGCACAGAAAAAGAGAAGAAGAAAAAAACAGTAGACCAGACTATGATAAAAGATATATACAATAATTTAACAGCCTGTAGGGTCTTGCTGTTTATCTTCAAAAATGTTAGTTAAAAAATTATTTAACCATATTAATAATGTATAATCTACTGTGCTATCTATTTATGATACAAAATTATATTGTACAAATACACACACATATACACGCACACATACATATACATGTGTGTGTATATGTGGAATTAATATATTATTAATTTGGCGATTAGCCGTGTAATAAGCGAGGTCGGTGTCCTGTTCAGATCCTGTTCACTCGCTGTTGGTGTTTATTTTGCCGACTGAAGAATGTACGTTATTCCATACACTGCGAGAAATTCATCGAAAGAAAAAAAAAAGCACTCTGAATAATACTAATCAAGTTTGAAAATCAGCAAAGAAATACAGCTTTATGCGCACAGGGAAACATCTGGCTGATTGATTCATCAGCCTAATGAAAAGAGATAATGGAAAAAATCGCACAAAGAAAATCTACCAATATAGTTTGTGGCAGAAAATGTCGAGGTTGAAGTTGTTTAATAAACACGGAATTGTGGGACACTTACCTCGGTAGTTGTGACTGTATGATGCTCTCGGTAACCGCTTCTTTATGCAGCTGTTCAATAGAATACCGAGCATAATAAATGTGGGAAGAGAACGCCACGGGGCAATGAAAGAGGAAGCACAATAAAAACGCACGTCACTTCCGCTACGAGCCGCAGAATATCAAAATAAAAGCCCTCCTGCCGTCTAATCATTCAAACCATAGACTGTATAAAAACAGGTTAAACCCCATGGTTAACAAAAATGCACCATAATTATGCCTGCTTCGAAGATTAACCCATATCCTTTCTTTAAAATTGTATTCATGTGTTCATGCTGCTGCACCACTTTGTTTCTACTCCAGCAGAAACGTTGAACGTGTGTCACATCTTGGTATTACCTAATTTAAATAAATCTTCCCATTTCCATTTAATTTAATTAAGTAACTGATCTTTCCTCAGGCCATCAGGCTCCCTAAACTCAAATTCAGCTTCTTCTACATGACTTCACTTAATTATCAGTAAGATATTTAATATACTGACATTGTCACTAGCATACATCATTTTCTATACTTTCTTTACTACCTCTAATCCTGCTATGTAAATACCCTGTACAATCTTTTGCACATTCTTCTCTTGTACATCCCTGCTCATAATATTTATACACTGTCCTACACATCTTATTCTTTTTATCTTACTTTTTCCATACCATATTTATATATACTTTTCTTGCGTTTGTATTCTTTAATAATTGCACTGTCCGTGGAGCGGACCTGACTTACATTTCACTGCTGGTCACATGTTCTCCATATAACCATGTATGTGACAAATAAAAATCTTGAATCTTGTAATGTAAGTTACGTTTACACAGGGTACTTTGTTACGTTAATTCCTTTTCAGTTCATTCATTCATTTTTGTTTCTCACAGTATAAGAATGTGTCATGGGTTCCATGCCTCAAACCTTAGGATGTCAGGATATTACCACATTTGAATCTGCTTGTGTATTTAATTAGAGCTATGCTTTTTCATGAAGTTCTGAGAATGAAATAGCATAAAACACATAGAAATGAACATCGTGAAATGAACTTGAGATCTTCTAACAGTTTTATTGATTTAAACGTAATGTTTTGACAACGTAATGAGGAATCACACTCAGCTTTATGTATTGTAGTTATTGTTGCACAAATAATGTCTTTACAAGGAATGAAAATTAAATCACCATATGACATTAAATTAATCATATCAGTACTCTGTTATGACAATATTCATAACTCATGGTTTACCACAGAGCAAAATATCAATATTTAAAAAACTAAAAGTAATTATATTGTCATAACCTGACACATGACCAAGAAGAAACAAATAAACATGTCCAATATTTGCGGCGAACATCTGCAGTAGGTGATGGTAAAGAAGCTCCCTTTAATTCCTGGAGTGGGACCAAGATTGCCTCGGTCATGCATTTATAACTGGTGTTTTCTAACAGAAGCGGCACAGGCACTTAAACATGGACATTAAACTGTACAGAGTCATGCAGTGATACAACACGGCCAACAGGGCCTTGTGGTAACAATCACCTATGAGCTGCTTGAATTATGCTTTATGCAATTCCATCTTCTACACAACAGCAGAAATAAAAGGGAACCGACTTTATCATCAAACAACATATATACAGTATCATATAAATATACACATCTCCCCAGCCCACACGTCTTTTCCACCACTGATTTTGGTTTGCGTTTTTAGCTATCGAGCGTGTCCACAATTTTTGCGGGAGACTGCAAAGCCATCCAGTTTGCATAAACACTATCATTGGCATATCTTGTAAAGACAGGGTTAGTGGCATCGAGTCTGTTGAGCGGTACCGGGCTCTTCTCTGGCCAGTTCGGGTATGACATGCCTAAAAACGAGAACATATCATTTTTTCTGCACTGAGGAAGCATTAAGTCCAGACAGTAAGGCTCTCAAACAAAACTCACCTCAGCTTTTTTAATATTTAACAGAATAAAAAAGCATAAATGACTCGTGGGAGAAGCATGAAATCATTCTTTGGTCCATTTGATAGTTTTTTGGTCATTCATGGTCTATTCTATGACATCAGTATTGTGACTGCTGTTGTCTTTGCCATTTTATGTACAAGCTTTTAAATGAATAATTTTTGTATGCTCCCAGGAATACTGACATCAAGGAGTCTTATGCATAGCAACTGCCTTACTGCTGGCCGTTTTATTGCTTACTATGAATGCCATCAGTATGGGGAGAGCTAACAGAGTCCTGCATATCTTGATATATGATCTACAAGAAGAGTTTAATTCAAAAGCCTTACTCCTTTCAGAACTGACTCCATCTATTGTAAACACTCATTTTCTGTAATATGTTCAGAATATTACAGAGAGAGCACATCCAGAGCACACGGGACCTGTTTCAAATGTAAAACTTAACCTAAAGCGCTGCAAACCAGTAGAAAATTCACACATGATGCAAATCAGGAAACACATCTTAATATATTTCCCTAACTGAACATAATACATGTTAAGTTGTGTGTGTATATATGAAAATGATTCACTTTTTATCAGTAGTAATAATACTTGTACAATAACGGTTTTTTAAAATGAATATTTCAAATAGTAGAGTACATCGGAAGCAGGTCCAGATGAAATATCTGATCCTTAGATCCAGATACTACAGCACTAAGTGAATCTATAAAACACGAGCAGTATACATAAGTCAGTGGCAACCATGCCGTTAGCACAATCACAGCACTTCCTATGGAAGGCAAAAACATTAACTGATTTTGTTCCCTGTATTAGAATCGAGTAAATGCATGGGAAATTCTACCATAGAGCTTGTTTTCAATCCAAGTGGAGGGGAGGGATCGAGGGAGAGGGGCGTTACTACAGTCCACTAAGGGTGTGTCCTCTTCAGAGAGAGAGTCGTCATATAGCAGGGCGTCTGCCGGTGTGGAGGCCGCGAGATCCAGGTAGTCCTGAGGAGAAGGAACACACAGTTATGAAAATAAGACTAGCCATATGTAACTCTTCAGTGTAACATCACATATTTCATGTGAAATTTTTTTTTTTTTGCATTTTTACTTGATTCACTAGTCAACCTCATTGACTAGAAAGCGGTCTGTCAAATTACATTAGTTGCTTAATGTTAGCATAACATTATATATATATATATATATATATATATATATATATATATATATATATAATGTTATGCTAACATTAAGCAACTAATGTAATATATATATATATATATATATATATATATATATATATATATATTTTTTTTTTTTTTAATTTTTTTTTTTTTTTTTTTTTAGTCGAGTAACTGACAGTTCATCCATTGTTTTAATTTCACATTTAGAGAATTGAGAGAAATTGTTTGTTGTTCTTACTCGACTTTTCACCATCATCTTCTCAAGTTCTTTGCTGATGTCTGAGAAAGTGGGACGCTTATCTGACTCTTGTTTCCAACAGCGAAGCATCAGATTGTACCTACATTACAGAACAAGGTGGTTTTAGAAAATGATTTGTTCATTCAGCTCTTAAATCTAGAACACATTCAGCTGATGTTAACTATTAAACACACATTTCATCCGTGCAGTTCTCTGGTTTCTCCATCCTGTAGCCCGTCTTCAGAAGGTTGAAAAGCCGTTCTGGAGCAATGCCTGGGTAGGGGTTTCCACCCAGAGTTACAATCTCCCATAAGAGGACACCAAAAGACCAGCTAATGCAAAAAAACAGAGAGAGATTGTACTGTAAAGTTTTAATGGAATAAGTCCTCACAGTAAAAAATATTGCATTTAATGTTTAATTAAATGTATTACTTGACATTGCTTTGTAATTATTTGTGAAATTTACTAGCAATTTCTGAGAGATTTATAAACCCAATTTTAATGTATTCAGACATGGTAAATATAAATTGGTGATTGTCTGTATGGAAACATGTTGCATAACTTACACATCACTTTGTGTGGTGTAGATGTGATCGAACAAAGATTCTATAGCCATCCATTTAACAGGAATACGACCCTAGAAATCGAGAGCATATTATGACAAACTATTAAGTCTAACAAATGTAAAACTGCATTGCACATGTGAGACATCCAAAGCTTTCTAAAGTACAAATATTCAAACAACTGTAAAACATAGGGTGTAACTAGTTAAAATGAAACAAATTAGATTAAAAAAAAAATATCACCTTGCTCCTCTTCACATATGAATCTTCCTCATAAACATCTCGAGATAAACCAAAGTCAGATATTTTCATCTTCCTTCCCTCTGCCACCAGCACATTCCTGGCAGCCAGGTCTCTGTGAACAAGCTAAACATATTTTCTCTCATTATAACATCATTTTTATTAAAACATTATATATTCTGTGATAGACATCCCTTAAACTGCTGGCAGACCTTCATTTCAGCCAGGTACTGCATTCCTCTGGAGATCTGCCAGGCAAAAGAGATGAGGTCGCCCATGGTCAGAGCTCTCTCATCTGGGTTTTCCAAGTAGCTGGAGTTGCGGTTGGCATCATTGCCCATGTAACTTGGTCCAACTTTCCGGCTCTCCCTCAAAAAGTTTCGCAGTGAGCCATACTTGGCATATTCAACGATTAAATATAATGGACCTGAACAGATGATCTTATATAAGCACACAGGGCAAACAGAAAACACAAATGCATGCTGCATTAAACATAGTTTTTTTTTTTTTTACTAAAATGTCTTACCATCTTGGCTGCAGGCTCCATACATTTTTATTACATGAGGGTGATTAACTTGCTTGAGCAACGTGAACTCTGACAGAAGGTCTCGAAGCTCACTGTGAGATGCGTTATCTGTGGTAAAGAAATGCATGATTTATGATATTTTTAAAATGAATCCAGTTTTTAGTGATTGATCAAATCCGCCTCCAAATCTAATTTTAAGTTGCATACCTTTCAACATCTTCACAGCAACTGTAGTGTATCCAGCTTTTCCTTTGAGGCGCAAAGCCGTGGCCTTCACAACCTTTCCAAACTCTCCCTCTCCAAGAGTCTTACCCAGCACTAGGTTCTTTCGTGGGAACTCCCACTTTGGATCTTCCTAGTAACAGAAATTTTAAAAACCGTTACACATCAAACAATCTCTTTAATCAACATGCATGAATTAACTAAGTAAAGACAATGAGCGAGACTTACAGGTATTTTGAAGGTTTCAATGGCCACCTGATTCTCCATGGAGTCTAGAGAAGCTCGTCGAACATTATTCGCTGAGTAACTGAGTGGGTAGGATTGGGCTGGTCGGCGGAAAGTCATTTCAGCTGAGGCGATGGGAGGCTTAGGTGTGCTCTTGTGATAACGGTGGAAAAAGTACGAGGACAGGATGATGGAGATAATGAAGGAGAGGAGGATACCAGTTGCAATGATGGTCTTGCACATGTCATTACAAAAGAACTCTGAAAAAACAATAACAAAAAAAAAGCAATGGATTTATAACATTTTCTTTGGCAATTAAATTTTGCTTGCATTTTAACAACTATATTCTAAAGATTGTCCTCAAGAAAAAATAACCAAATTTATATAAATGAACCAGATCAAAAATGCACATACCCTTAATTCTTAAAGGAGACTTATTATTCCCATTTTCACAATATGTTATACAAGTCTCAGGTGTCCCCAGAATGTGTCTGTAAACTTTCAGCTCAAAACCCCACAGATCATTTATTATATTATTTTGAAAATGCCTGTTTTGACAGGAGGAGAAAACATGCTGTTTTCCTACATGTCTCTTTAAATGCAAATGAGCTGCTGCTCCCCATCCCATTTCCAAGAAAAGGGCTGTTGCTGAGTCCCAATTCGCATACTATCCGTCCTAAATAGTATGCGAAACTAGAATTAGTACGTCCCAAATCGTAGTATGTTGAAAAGAGTATTCCAAAGATACCCGGATGGTCTACTATTTCCGGTTAGAATTTGAAGTGCAGATCAATGCACACTCTAAGTGCTAATATTGCCCACAACCAATTGCATGCGGGAGGGAGGAGCTTTGTGATGGCTTTGCAATGATGTAAACATGGCAGCCGGATGCAGCAACGGAGATGAGCCCTCAGCTTTTAAGTGTAATAATTCAAATGTTATTAAAGTTTTAATAACTAATTAAAGTTGTATTTTATTTTATTACACACTTTGCACATGAAAGTCAGAACCAGCCGCCTCACAAACGACCTGCGTTTGGTTCTACGACGACGCAGCCCTGCTTCTTCACTCCTCAACTTGGTAGAAGAACACATTGTAAAATGTATTGTGAAAAAAAAACGATGAGAAAAAAAGATGGGAATAGTAAATAAAATTTTAATGGACATAAAGAATGAATGAAACGTTAACAGTTGCGGTGTGCGTAACCAGGCAACCACATTGTCGTTCACGTTGCATGACGTCATCGAAGTATGTCCCAGAATGTGCATACTCTTTTGCTACACACTCAAAAGTATGTACTTTTTCCTCACAAAAAAAGTACATACTTTTAGGTCGTAGTATAAGTAGGCGAACTGGGACTCAGCGTGTGTCTTTACAGCTCATGACTCCGATACTCTGCAAAAAACATCTTTTGAGTATCATGTCTATCCCGCTGAAATCATGCATTTATTAGTTAAAACTTCTAATACATGGTTTTCTGAGCACACACATCCGAAGCACACGTGCAAAAAAAGCAATGAGTACTAAACAAAGTTCTTTCTTGTCTTATTGAGCTTTAACTGTCAAATACACACAAGTTTATGTTAAAAACACACATAAGTTACAAAAACGGAAGGTTATGCCTGTGAAGGTAAAAAACTGTGAAACAAATCACATGTATATTAAATATGTGTGGCAGCAGCATAATATACAGTAAAGAATCAATAATTCCACTGCTCTCTTGTCTCCCCTGAGGCTGGGACTCTAAATAGTGTTCTGTGCGTGTCAGTGCAGCCAAAGACAGAACAGTGAACATTCGCAATGACATTTCTGGTACACCATTGTCGACTGCAAAAACACCCCCCCACCCCCTATGTTTATTTGGTGATAAGGCAGAATAATAATTTAAGTGTTTTTCTGTTTGTAGAAGTTTTTTTTCCCCAAATTTATGCTTGATACATTTGGCAGCATTTGGTTGACATTATCATTGTTGTTTGGCGCCAAATGTGTATTGATTTTCTATAATTTCAACTGAAAGGAATATGGAAAAAAAGTTCTTATTTTCACTGAATAAGAGCAAGCAGTTTAACTGCTCAAGACAAACAAGGGACACATAAACAACTATCACAAAACATAAAAATCATTGATTATCCAGGTAACAACACAGAGTATTAAAGGACTTTTTGTGTGCCTAGTGCTATAATGCATCTACTAACCCAGAAAACGCAAAAAAAGAGCAACCCAGTAAATTGTTTTTTTAAGCCTTTCTGTGCAAGCTTAAATAAATAAAAAAAGTGCTGCTCAGATTTCACTCCCCTTGGGATGTAGAAAGAGGATCTTATTATAATATTACCACCCCTTCATCTGTAGGTTTTGTTTTATACCAAGTGGCTGATCAATAACTCTTATATGAATAAATGAATAAAACAAAGTAATCAAACTCACAGATGAGAATGAAACAAATGTTTCTCAACAAGGGTTTCCCCAAACATATTAGATCAGCTCAAAATTTTAGGGAAGTTGTGGCCTAATGGTTAGAGAGTTTGACTCCTAACCCTAGGGCCGGCAATACCACGACTTAGGTGCCGGCAATACCACGACTTAGGTGCCCTTGAGCAAGGCACCAAACCCCCATCTGCTCCCCGGGCGCCGCAGCATAAATGGCTGCCCACTGTGTGTGTGTGTTCACTGCTGTGTGTGTGCACTTCGGATGGGTTAAATGCAGAGCACAAATTTTGAGTGTGGGTCACCATACTTGGCTAAATGTCACGTCACTTTCAAAAGCTGCTACTAAGCACATTACCAAAGGGTAGCCATCTCTCTTCTTCTATTAAGCTACTACATTTATCTGTGCTCAACCGAGGTTAAGGCTGCCCCCTACAAGCGAGGAATAAAACTGCAGCTGCACTCAACTAGTAGCAGCCTAAAGACTGTTAAAAAATATTACAATAGGTGAAAATATTCACTGATGCTCAAGAAGGAAACACAATCCATTAAGAGCTGCAGTGTGTAAAGTTTTAGAATTTGATGTTTGGGGTAAATAGTACTTATTTTCTCTTCTGGGAACCTTGTAAATACTGTCTGTAGCTTCTGAAGGGCAAAACAATCAATCAGCTCACCTTCTAATTCATCCTTTTCACAGAAGCACCTTTCTGGAAAACAGTAGCAGGTCCCATGTCCAGCTCTGATTCCATACAGTTCCCTCTCGTAACCCCCGATTACAGGCTGACCTGACAAAAAGACACATTGTTACAGTTATTGTAATACTAAATGCCACAAGCCACAAAGAAAAAAAACAAAAAACACAATAAAAACTACAATTTCTCTCACTGGAGCAATCCTGAGGACATATGGATATGTTTTTGCTCTCAATGGCATCACAGTAACCATCTGGACACGTGCGGAGGTCAGGGGAACAGGTGGAGTAATTTGGAGATATTCCTACAAAGGTAATACAATGACACAATTTGTCCTTTCGAATGATAAAAGCAGCACCACAGTAATACGGTAAGTGCAGTGTATTGGATTCAAGGGCATTGTGTCTAACCTGTATCTCTGCTTTGTCTCCACTGGCATCTGCCTGTCGGGGCTGCCAGGCCTCGAGACGCCTCACACTCCCCTCGCTGTCTCTTTTCTGCACAAGCCAGAACCCGCTGCTCATCCAGCCTCATGGGATCTGCTATATGGCACAATCAGTTAGGAAAAACCTGGATGAAGGGCTGTAGCATTCACCACTGTCTTTCATTCCTGTGAGCTAATGACCTTACCTTTACCCTCAAAAATAATGACGAGCTGCGTCTTGGCCTGAAACTTGTTCTTCTGCTCCTCTGCAATAACTACATATTGCAGATCTTGGCACTGCGGTCTGCGTAGCACCTCTGTGTCGTTCACATAGAGCAAACCTGTCTTCTCATTCGGGTTCTGTGCAAGGCCAACAGCCCTGTAACATGACTGAGCATCAGCAGAGATGTTCTTGTCTTCGATCTCTAATTGATACGTGACATCGATGCCCTTAAACTTCAGACAGTTGTCCACACAGACACTTCCGATCTGAAAAAGACATAAAAGACACATTAGTGTCAATCGTCTGGAGTAATCTGTAAATGAAATGGCTATTTCTTTTATCATATGAGAAATTTCAAATAAAAAAAACAGCAACAAAAACACTAATGCAAACGGGGCATAGAAATGTATTGATATTTGTGAATTGTGATGGTTTTAGTTTTTCTCATGGTTATTTAACCATCTATAGCTATTTCATACACCAACAGGGCTCAAAAAATCAAGTCATTGTTGTATTATGGATTTGTATGTGCATAGATTGTGAGTATATTATCAGCAAATTTAAAATTTCAGATGAACAAATCCTTCATATTTACAATAGCACTTCACTACTCCTGCTTACATAGGTTCAAAATGACTAAAAAACATAATTAATGCACCTGGGAGTATGTTGTTGCTTTCGGTGACACAGTGAAGAAGTAGGTGACATTGGCGAAGTGAATAGAAACCGGCAGGATAGTCACATTGAAATGTAACAGCACTGTTCCCTCTGGGCCTGGGAAAGTGGTGTCATTGAGCAGGTAGTCCAACTGAAATGAGCGTTGCTCTGTCACAGACAGATTCTGACTAAGTTTCAGTTCTAAGGGCAGAAAACAGAATAAAGGACAATTCAGTACGTAATGTTAAAAAGCTATTCAATTATGGTGCATTTTTGTACTCACTGTATTCATGGACTGTCCCTCGGACATTTCCAAAGATGGCTCTTTCTTCCCTAAATTTGTGTTCGATAGTAAAAGTGTTTTTGATCCAGATGTCATTTGTCATTAAAGTGCCAACTAATTTATTTTCAATTTGGTTTGTGGGATAAACGGGCGTTGTGTCCCTGTCGTATACAAACAGAGTTCCATAGACAGTACCCTACAAAAGAGAACAGACTACCATTATTCAATACATTCATATTTCTTTTACAGTATACAGTGCCTCCATATGTATTGGAACAGTAAAGACAAAACTGCTTTCTCTGCTGTGGAGTCAAAACATTTGCAAATATGATTAAAAGATGAACATGCGACAAAACTACAGAATGCCACATTTTATTATTGGGTCTTTCATACATGTTTTACCAAATAAAAAGGACAACACTTTTAGAGTACATCTATTTGATGTGAGCTTAAATATCGGAACAGTTGAATTTAAGGCAGATGTAAAATATTAAAAACTAATATTTAGTTGCATGCAGCAGTGAGCAGTGAATCTGCAACCCATAGACATCACCAGACTCTTGGTCTTATGCTTTGAAATGCTTCTCCCCAGCCTTTAATGCAGCAAATTCCAGCTGTTGCTTGTTTTGGGGAGTTTCTGTCTTTAGTCTCCTTTTCAGCTGGTGAAATTAATGTTTAACCGTATTGAAATCTGGAGATTGATTTGGGCTATCTCAGACTTAGAATTTTTTGGCCTGATAAAGTCCTTGATTGAACTGGCAGGGTGTTTTGGGTCATTGTCCTGATGCAATATGAAGTGCTTTCTAATGAGTTTGGTGGTCTTTTCTTTAATATTGCAAATTCATTCTGCTACTGCCATTACACATTAAGCCATCATTAAAATGAAGAGGTCCTGTTCTAGAGACAGTCGTGCATGCCCATGGCATGACACCACCTCCACCAAGCTTTACAGATGTGGTTGTATGCTTAGGATCATTTGCAGTACCCTTTTTTCTCCACACTTTTGCTTTTTCATTCACTTAGATAAAGGTTAATCTTTGTATCATCGGTCCATCAACTCAGCTACAAAACTCTACTGGCTCACATTTGTGAAGAATCTTGCCTTTTTATTTTTTGGTGCTGATCAGAGGTTTGCATCTTGCTTTGTAGCTTCTGTAGAGTTGTTTCTCCTGCGGACTGTAGATTGTCAGAGCATCACCCCAGCTTTCTGGAGGTTGTTGGTGATTTTATAGACATGTATTTTATGGTTCATTTTCACAGCTTTTATGATTTGTCTGACATCAACTACTGTTGTTTTTTTCAGCCGATCAGGTCGTCGTTGGTTGCTGATGTTGCCAGTAGTTTCCAAACTCTTTATTTCTCCATGCCCTTTGTTTTTCCTAAAACTCTAATTGACTTCCTCTTTTCTTTTAGCATCCAAATTGCTTGCTTTTCTTTCAGAGTCGCCTTCCTCGTCTTCATCCTGGTTTGTGTGTCATCGACTTCAAGACTTAGAATGCAGAAGCAATGGATATAACTGATAAGGCACATTCCCTGCTCTTAATATCTGAAGAATGAATGCAACAGAACACAGCTGAACACTTAGAAAGACCTGTGATGCAACTGTTCCAAGACTCATGCTCACATCAGATCACAAAACATCTTTGTGTTGAATCACCCGATAATAAAATGTGACATTCTGTAGTTTTGTCTCATATTCATCTTTTAATCATAATTACAGATTTATTGAATCCACAGCAAACAGAACACTTTTGTCTTTACTGTTCCAGTACTTATGGAGAGCACTGTACGATCCTTAGAAGGCTATGAAGATTTGAGACGGTTGTGTTTACAATGCCTGATACTGACCTCACTGCGGTTAAACTCTATTTTGATGTCCTCAGTATCAGTCCCATTCATGTAAGGAGGATTATCGTCCTCATCATAGATGTCCACGTGCAGAGAACTGAAGAACTTCTCCAGCTTTTCTTCTGTCTGTATTATACACACTAGATCCAGATGGTACGATTCCATCTCCTCACGGTCCACGGCCGCCGTGACCACCAGTTCTGAAGTGGAGTCGTCGACAGCAAATGGAGCTGGAGAGACTGAATTCAATACAAGTGACAAGAGAAAATGAATCTTGCTGAACTGTAATATGCAGAAAGTCTTGACATTTTCACTGGGTTTGGTTCGTACCTGATTCCACTCCATAAGTGATGGTGTAGTTGGGGCAAATGTTCATGCGTGTGAAGCGCCGGAGCTGCCGCAGGGCCCCGGGCATACGGTTCTCTGTGATGTGGGGTTTTGAAACCTTGTCAGGGAAACACAATGTTTTCAGCTCGACCTGACCACAGGAGGGCGCTGTGTCATTAATGAACACCAGTTTGACCTCCACTGTGGGAAGGAAGTGGCAAAACTGTTTCTGCACTGGAGCGACTCCGACCTTCAGGTTGAGATCCTTCACAGACCTGACCGAGCTGCTGCCTGGAGGACAGACATCAGGAGACATGTGTCTTTTAACAAGAGGGGCATTCATCCCAATATTCAACTCTCAAGGTTCTCTAGAGACACTATCATGAAATGTACAGAATTGCATTACATTGCACTGTAAAATAAATATGACTTTAATATATAAGAACAAAACTTTCAGTGATACTGGAGACAGTATGACTTACATTAATGGTCTGTACTAGATTAAGTGATATTTCAGCAAAATATTGAGAAAATATACAAGAGTTAAACTTGAGAATATGAATTTAAACAGAAGAAACTGGCATACAGGCAAGCGTTCAAACAAATATAGCTGTGTTAAACTCACGTATACTACTGAAATCGCTCCACTCCAGGGTTTTGTTCATTGAAAGGACCCCAGTTGTCACATCCATGTGAAACCATGATGCATAAGTGTCTCTATGGGAGCACAGGGTGAAATAGGGCCTCTCTGTAGTGCTTTCCCGCATTGAATGGACCTGAAGGACTGGTGATCCCTGTGGCTGACCCACGTAGATGCTTTCTGTGTACAGCCTTTGAGGAAAATATAGTCCAAGTGAACCTGTCCAAAATACACATGAAATATCACACTGCGTGCATTGTGGACATTAAAGCAATATTTTGGGTTCAATACAAATTGAGGTTAATCAACATCAAATTCATGCTCCTCCGTCTTAAAAAAAAATAAAAAAAATAAAAATATACTCAATTGCTTAAAAACCTTTTCCTTTTTCCATTGCCATTAAAACTTTACATCAAAATGACCATAAAAATTAAAACTTTACAGCGCAATTAATACATTTGTTTTAAGTTTTAAACAAAAAATTAAAAATGTCATTTCTATTTCGTCATCAATATTTTTTTCCTTTTTGTTTTAAAGAAGACGAAAGACAGGTCCAAATGATTGTTTTTGTGGTAATCAACATTATACCTCAGAAATGCTGTTGACTGAGCTTAACTTTATATCACTGCATATTTCTTTAATTTTGCCTTCCTCTTCTTCTACTTCTTAAAAAAAAAGAAAGAAAGAAAGAAAGAAGAGAAAGAAAAAAGTACTTCAAATAATTATTACAGATATTTTGTGCAAGTGCATTTTGGTGAAGAAACAATGGATTGGTGATCTCTCTAAATTATTATTATTATTTTTAACAAATTTAACCTCGTGACGCACTCAGTAGTTTGCAATTAACTCTATAAAATCTTCCTTTATTGATCAGCTTGTTATCTCAAATATGTTATACAACAGAAACGTCCACACAAGTAGACAGATTACACAATGAACTCATTAAACACATCCGCTTTTCTGTTGAAATAGCCCTCGCTCCTCTGTCATCGAAAAATGAAACAGCGTCTCATATGACATTGACACTGGTCTTTTAATGAATTTCTCACATGGTCAATATGATGCGGTCTCCGGTTCTCCTTGGTTTCACCTTGGGAAGTTTAATTACTGTGGATAACATAATACTGCCTAGAAATGAATCATTACCTGCAGGACGTGTGTGGATGGAGGTGGGGGGGAGGGTAATCTATAAAACACTGTAAGATCCCCATGTGTTTTACCAGTAAATGGAGATGCAAGTGTTCAGGCTGTAATTATATCTCTCCTGTGTTCCTGTCCGACGACGGTGGGCGGCCACTTAGGAACGTACTAATATCATTAGCAGACAGCAAAACTAGATTTTCTATTTCTGTTGCTGCAGTTGAAGCCTTGTCTCTGGTTTCAGACATTGATTTAATTTAGCTGTGCTGGGATGACAGGAGGCCGGATTGATGGATACAATGTGGCCAACCTTCCTGAAGGATGGAGACGCAGTCAGGAACACTACAACCCTTTTTATTAAATGCCTTGTCAAGAAACAAAGACAACACAGAACTGGTTTGTGTTCCTCTATTTATGGGGTCGCCAGTCACATTCGCAGACATAAAACATTCTTTGAAGACCTCATGTGTTCAAAATTAAACTTTTGCGCTTTGTAGTGGATTTCTAGCTTAAAAAGCTTAACAGATAGAGATACACACTTCTACATTTACATTTATCATGCAGGGAAATGGAACATAAAATCATCACTCAAATCTTGATCCAATCAAACGCTTTGTAGAATGGAAATGTTCAAATATCACCTGAATAGCAAACGCTGAGTCCTGAGGTATGAAGTCGTTTTTTAGTCCAAAACCCAGCCATATTAGCACTCCCAGTTCCAGTTTTCTGTCAATGTTTTTTTTTTTTTTTCTTAACTGGCTGAAATAGTGTGTGTGGCTACAAAAAACGAATATTTTCATGTTTTATTCCATTGCATACATTACTAATACACCCAAGCTTCAACATGTCTTTAGTAGCTAAACGGGAGTCATGGGACTCACTGGGAACCATTTGTTGTTCACAGAGCTTGTTTTTTCCTAAAGAATCGAAAATGCAATAGCAATACAAAAACAATGGAAAAATATGTTTTGTCAAGGGATGCTAACTTCCAGTTAAAGGATATGACATAAAAAAAAGGACAAGATCTTTGATATGTCCCACCTTATTTTCCTGTTGCAGTACTACATATTTCTACCTAGAAAATAAGTCGATTGGCCATTTAATTTTTATATAATGCATACAGCAATTTATTAAAAAAATAATATGATGTGATGGAACTGTAACAGGTGTGACATTACCAGACCCTGAACCAAAAAAACAACAACTTGAAAATATCGCCTTAAAAGAAGCTGTCTAAGCTGTGTAAGGTGAAATCCATGTTGTATATCAGGTGCATCTTTCAGTGAAAGTCGATAGTACAAAGTAAGGCTTGTGTGCTTGGTTCATAAACCATAGCCGCAGGAGAGCTGAGGGATGGCAGCATTAATCTTAGCTGATGCAGATACTGTGTTGAACAAGCCACTGCATTTGCTGTGACACTCATTCATCATCCAGTGTCAGTGTATCAGGTGGAGTGCTTAGCAGCGCTATGTCATTCTAAGATTCAGTGCAGCACAGGTAGCATTTACTTTAATTTGTACTTAAATAAACACATGAAATTGGAGTAGTTGTGTGGTCCTCCTGGGATAAGGATTCCCAGACTAAGCACACTGTAATATAAGCAAAACCCCTTGCCTTTGTGTTCCACTATAGAACTCAGGGATCATGACTGACAGCTTTTTACATCTGAAAACTACACAAATTATAGAAGCATTTAAGCAAGGTTAGCACTTATCCGAATATTTCTATACACTGTACCACAGTCTAGACTATGCACAGTAGGTATATTTTCTGTATGCGTGGAATATCTTTTAAACGTGCTATATGCAACAGTGCACACTGGAACTGATTATTATTATTATTTAATCAGACAGCCAAGAGTTGACATTGTTATACATTTTCAAATGAAGTGGATAAAAAATGCAATAAAACTCTGGGCCATATAAATTATCAGTCAGCATTAAAGATTAAATTTATTATTATTGGTTGCTATAAAAGTAGCCTACATATCAGATCATATTGGATATGTAATGCATATGTGCATGCTACAGTAATTTCCTCTATTTTCTTTTCATTCAGATTACCTTTGCAGTCATCTAACACTCAAAGTTCATTTTCAAAAACACTAATAATTTAATGACACTGTCATCTTTAGCGGATCTCTAAATAAATATAAATTTTAATGCTGTACTGTACATTATAATGTTGTGATGCCGTTTTGTTAAACAAATTATTTTGACTAAATTATATCAATATCAGCCATTTATGGTTATTATTAGCTAGAAAATGTTTATTGGATTATCAGTATATCAGCCAAAATGTCAATAACAGTGCATGCTAAATTAAATAATTGTTATTTTCAACTTGATAACTTGATGAATTAAATATGCGTGATAAAGGCAAGTGGCAACAAGGTAGCCAACCACTGTATAATGTTAAAAATAGATTCTGTTCCACATATTACTTTTCAAGGAAGAATAAGTAAGTTCCTGTGGCTCAGTGGTAGACCATTGCGTTAGCAGTGCAAAAAGTTGTGGGATTGATTCCCAGGGAACATACATACTGGTAAAAATAATGTGTAGCCTGAATGCACTGTAAGTCGCTTTGAATAAAAAGGATGCCTCTGGGTTGAGTAAAAGTAACCTAATTTTAATTTTTGTGTGAACTAACCCATTAACAAACTCTTAAATCTCAAATGAGATTTCACTGTGGAGATACAATAGTTAAAGAATATGAAAGCGCACAACAGAGAATATACAGGAGATGTTTTTAATAATAAAAACTCTAGGAAACATTACCACACAGAAATTCAAATGAGGAAGAGGGAGGACTCAGGGTTTTTATCCACAGGACAAATAAAAGGTACTAAATTATAAGTACCTTTTAAATAGCCAACAGGTGGACAGGATAACTAATCAGACAGCTCAGGAAAACTAGATCAAATTTCAAGGAAGACAAAACTCAAAAAGTAATGAAACATAGCAGACAAGTTACAACAGTAAGGGTTAGGGCTATTAGCACCACTTGTTGTTTACTTTTGGTCTTTGTCATTTGGATTCAGAAACAATGACATCAGAGTTAACAACTGGATATTTCTGACATTTTTGTTTTTGAAATAAGGTGATCATATGGGAAATTTATCCAGGATTTCTACACTGCCTAAAATATCCAGGATTTGGCTGTTTGCACTGTGCAGATCGTTGTATGAAATTATTTCATG
Source organism: Carassius gibelio (assembly GCF_023724105.1). Taxonomy (NCBI): domain Eukaryota; kingdom Metazoa; phylum Chordata; class Actinopteri; order Cypriniformes; family Cyprinidae; genus Carassius; species Carassius gibelio. Next base: position 14,203,102 of record NC_068408.1, on the reverse strand, counting down.
AGAGCTATAAAGCAGAGCAGACGGCTCCTTATGCTTTCAAATAGCTCTTGTGGTACTTTGGTGTCATACGACGATTGGTGTGCAGCTTCAATTTGAATTGCATGGCATGCCATGATTGGTTGATTATGAACGAAACCTGCATGTTATTGGTCAGACTACTTTGGATATTTTAGGCAATATAAAAATCCTGGCCAGGACATGTCCCATATCAATGGCACATATGGCCACCCTATTTTGAAAGAAATGTTAGCATTTCACATGAAGAGAAAGAGTACTCTCTTTATAATCACTGAAGCTGTTGTGCACTTCGGTTATAGCACTTTCCCAAAAATGTCTGTTAAAAATGTCTAAGTTTTTCTTATTTATGTTGTGTATACAATATATTAGTTATAATGACAGCATTTGCGAGAGTAAAGCATGTGCTGAACAAAACTGGGGCAAGTTCAAGCTCAACGACATGTTTCCTGCAAACGGTGTGCAACTGGGTTTGAGATATGTTTTCTCTTGTTTGGTGGGTGTGTCAAACATGTTAGCCCAATCAGCAGCAACATGTATATAAACCAAGCGGTATTAAAGAGAAAGCTCGCACAATGTAATTAACATCAAAATAAATTAAAAAGAGCAAGAATATTATTTGCACGTTTATTTACATTAAAGGCAAAATAACTAAAATAATAAGAGCACAATTGCAATGTCTTCTGGTCCATATCCTTTCCTTAAGAAGGTGTGCTAAATACTGATTAATGCAATATAAAAATACTATACGTATTGATATATTTTGCTTTTGTATTATGGAATGACACTTTCATACACTTTTCTATACCCTTCTGATTATATAATGGAGAATTTTACAGTATCATAGCACAACAACGGTGATAAGTAATAATGATAAGCCTAATACTCACAACAAAAATAATAAGGTCATAAAGATCATAACAGTCTCGGCAGTAAGAAGTGGATTATCCTGTATCTGAAATGTTTGTCTTTTCATCCTTAAATGTGAGGCAAATGTTGAATCACAAATACCTTCACTCTTTTGGGATGTTCTCTTTTATTCTGGACAGCAAGGGCAGTGACTGTAACATCAAGCGTATTTTGCAGTATTAAACACATATTTACACCGATTTCAATAGGCTCCAAAAATGCTTTAAAAAGAACACAAAGAATGGCCTTCTCAGCTGCCATAGTTGCAACTCTTACGTCATCAGAACAGGGTGTCCCATGCACCACTGTTTGCACCCAGGTTGTGAGCGAGATCTGCTCTGTTTGGCCATTCCATTATGGGTATACAAACAGCTGATTGGCTACAAATTTCAGTGCTGAATTTTTTTTTTTTTGTAAATTAAAAACTTTTAACACAGTTTGAGTACATAAAAGTAAATTCAAGTGCATTAGATTTTTTTTTTTTTATTATTAAAATTTATTATTTGGCAGCACTAATTATGCAGGGAAAGGATATCTGGCCTGTTATCTGGATTCAGAAGCTACTTGATGGGGACAAATGTAAATGCATGATCATGCCAGTTGTAAACAGAGTATTCAGTAAGTGGCAAGCTACTGTTCCAGTCTGAAGAGAAGAGAGAAATAAACAAGTGTGGCCATGGCCAAAACCAAATGTTTGGAGTGATTAATGATCAAATGTAGACAAGGATCCAACAAGCATGAATAAATCGCTCTAACAACACTGTTACAACTGCAATTTCAGTGTATCAATCAGTTTGTCGCCTTAATTATTCACGTAAATGTTGTGTGATTAAATGTAATGAAGAACAAAGTAAATTCCTTTAATGAGGACAAGTTTAAATATGTTGATTTTTGTCAGGATATGTACAGTATGTACATTCATTTCACATTAAGGATTTAAAGAAAACCATTAACTTTCAAATTGTTACTCTTTCCAAAAAGCTTTTGAGCTCGATAATCAGTGTTTTGGAGGACCTAGCCAAGGTATGAAATAATCTTAAGCAAACTTCAAGTCATTTGAGTTTCAAACTTTTGTGGTGTGGCAGCTGCAAACTACAGCTATCCAACTGATTTGAATCATTCCAAATTCAATTTATTTCCAGGCCGGAAGCCAACAGAAAGCAGTTTATATCAAGCTAATTAACTCACAGAATCAAAAGCAGTACACAGCAGGAATGATTCTGTGACATCACAAGATTGACATGAGATATTCAGTAAGTCAAGTATAACAGGATGTGACACGTGGATGAGCATTATGCGAGTATTAAGGTGACGGCAGAAGGGTGGATGTTTGGAGTTATGACTGATCACTTGATCGATTGGCCCCACAGCATGGATCATGGTTGTAAACACAATGAACCAATCTGACATATTGATTACAGCTCACAGGCAAATTGACTTTGAACCTAACTCGCACATACGCACAAACGAGACAGGAAAAGCTTAACAACCGAAATCATGTGTCATATTAATTTTAAATTAGATATTATATGAAACATCTGCACAAAATTTCCATCAGCGATTCATTCAGTGTTGTTATGGGTCAAAAGAAGGTGTGCCAGCTCTCTTCATCTTAACCTAGTGAGGTTCGAGTCTGCTACTTTTCTGATGATGCAACAATCTAATCAAACGACGAGTAGAGACCCATAAGTTCTGAATATAAATAAATCCACTGTCATTTCAGAGCATTCATTTGAAATCAAACAGACATACGATGACCTGAATTGGCGTCAATCTCTGCAGTGGTGTGGCCTGCATGTTTTCAAGCAACATCTCTCAGCGCGAGAAAAGGTTAATGGATAGATGACCTCTGGACCGGGCTGCACAAAGACAGGAACTCAATTAGCTCAACATGCACACCGCCGCAGAAATGTACCATCTATGAGATCATGGGTGCTGGAAGAGTGCATGGGTCTTTCTTGCCATTTCCTTGAACTCGTCAAAAGGCGGAAACAAGCTTGCAGTCAGAGCAATCCACTTTCTATAATCCACTTACTCCTCAAAGAGCTTCATTCATGACATGCTGTATGTAAACACAGGGATGTGTTTGTTGCAATTACTAGCATTCCCATCTAGCTTCATGTCTGCAGCTACAACAGCTGTAAATATCACTGTAGTGTAATCTTGATAATGATTCAGTTTGACAATTAGAACTTTTTTGGTATCATCTTAAAGCATGCGGATGTCAGCCTCTTGGCCCCTGCCCTTTTGGCCAAGGTCAGATTTGTCCCCAGTGATGACCACACTGAGAAGTAACAGGCCAATCAATAGCAGTATTAATCAACAGCCGTGCACATTCAGCCGATAACCATCCAGCATTAAGCAGATGTAACGATGTCACATGCTTTCATTGCATATATGTTAAATAAAAGTCCAGCCTGAATATAGTATTTACTACTTAGTAGAAGCATCCTTAATTTTTGAACATATTCATAATTAAAAATAATAAATGATAAGCTATAATAATAACAATTATAAAATATTAATAATTAAAATTAATCTAAATGCTTGTCTAATAAATCATAACAAATACAAAATATATAAAATCATGTATAAAAATTATGCCAATTCCAAGCAAGTTTTTTCTCCCTAATTTCCAATCAACTAATCAAAGTAAACATACTTAATTACTAAGCAAAATGATTAAGACTTCATCTCTATAATATAGTAATGAGAATCATTACTCTGTGACCACAGCGATTTAATTAACTAAAAGGCTGCCAATTACGCTATAATTCAATACGGGACTATTATTATTGATTATTATGGTTAAATTCCCCTCATTTCTAATCTGCACGGGTCCCTTTTCTTCAGTATGCGAGACTGAGAAGAGTGGTTTAAAAAGACAAGAATCATACAGTTAGTACACATTATTGTATTAGCCAAATGCAACATAGTAGATTTCTTATAATATAATCAGAAAAGAGTACAATTAAACATATCTAAAGTGTATATCTAAAGCTGTTATGAAACAATTACAATATTTATCGATCATCATCAGAAACGCAATGTCAGAAATGTAATTCAGTATCCCATCAACGTAAGCACGGAATGGACGTTCGTCATAAAGTAATCTAATTTCACATCTCCTGTGGGAAAGGGAGTATGTTTGTATTTATTTATAATCTCTTTTGGGATCGGATGGGACATTAGAGCTAATAAATGAGGGACCTTCGAACAACATGTTCTCTTGGATGGTATCATTACGATAAGCAATTACCAACATTATTCACTTAATGCTATAATATTAGCCTGAGACAGAGACAAAACAACAATCAAGATTAGACTAAACACTGTAACAAAACCTGAAGGCCTCTTTTTCTGTTCCTCTTTCATTTTTTGGAAAATATTTTGAAATAACCTCAAGTGTGATTCATTACTCAGCAAGTGTTTCCCTCCACTGCTTCAAACGCATACTCACAATTTTTATGACTTCTACCTGCTGAGTCTTAAACTTCACAGTGCATGGTTGAAATGGGCCAGTGGATGAACTTACATGGACTAGTGAGTTTGAGCTGTTAGGTCATCAAGAGCTGGCATTTCCTAAATGCTAAGTCTTGCATTTTAAAAGTGCAATGTAAAACCGACTATGTACTGAAAAAAATGCAACCTAAAATGTAAATGAATTGATTTTATTCAAGTCAGAATATTATTCAACATCACTGAAACAAGCTAAATATATTTCATTACATCAAACCAAACTCAATTTAAAGGTCAGATCGGGTATAAATAAGCAAATGACCAATGTTTCAGTGAAAGGGATTCCATATTAATGCCAAGGTTATATCTGGTTATATCTGTAGTTGAGACTCCACTGACTCATTTCAGGTAATTAATGAATCTCAAAATGGCAGCAATTCACAATTCAGCACCCTTCCACCTCCAAAAACACCACCAAAGGCCAAACGAGGACAGTTAGGTCCTAACTAAGCAGTTGTGTTGGTTGCTCATTGTTGTAAATGATCAGTCAAACACACCATGCATCGATGACCACTAGAAAATAACACGTAAAGACCCATGTAGAAATCGAGAGCCCCAAACGCCCTTGGGGCACAATTTCAATCAATGTCTTCTTGTCCTTCCACCAAAGCAAATTAGATTCCACTGATGCACGGGGTGGAAATGTGACCCATAACTAACTGAAGGATCTGGGCTGCGACTCCAATAGGTAGAAAAGCTGGGCAATCAGTCCAAATGTGGTTTCTGGTAGATTCATTAATGTCCATGTACAATGGATTATCATGAGGACAACAGCTTTTATTATGACACTGATTCAAGAAATGGCATCAGTGCACTGAAATTACTCGTAAGGCACTATTTCTACCTGATCTAACCCTTCAGTTTACATTTGATGGTGTATTCTAATGCATTTAGAATGATACAGAGATAAATCATTGTTAAAAAACAGTTCAGATAAATATTTTTGACTTAATTTAGATTAGATTAGGATTTTTTTAAACATATTTTTCAACGTATCAGTATTATTCAGTGTTTATGATACAATGCATCTTACTTTTGCTTTATATTTAACTGTTTAATTAATGCATTTACAATCTTAAAAAGAAATACAGTCTTAAATTTAGCTTACATGTTATAATATTAGGTCATTGAGCTTCATTAAAGATTTAAATCAAATGAAAGATTTGGCCTAGATTTTCTCCTTTTCTTTAGGGTATCTACAGAAAGAATAAGAAAAGTAAGTCCCAACATCAAATCTGTTTTTCCAATCATGCTAAAAGTAGAGATGACGAAGGGGAAATTGGCAGGATTTATATACACTGCTCAAGACACAAACTAAACTAAATCATTTAATGTAATAAATCCAAAATAAAACATTGTAATGTATTAAATTAGATTTATTGGGCTGCCATGACAGTTGATGAAAATGATTGTGCTGATGCAGGAAGCATTGTGAGATGGTCTGAACTTGATTCCCTAATGTTACTTCCCATCGGATGGCCGTTCTCCTGTGGCCTGATCATTAGGAAACACTTCTTGGGTGAGGGCTTTAGAGGTCAGAAGCCATGGCACTCCAACAGATAAAGTAACAGGGGCAAAGCTGTGTATCCACAAATCAATGCCTCACACACAATATATGACATGGGGTCTGGACTTATTTTATGCAAACAACTGGTGTGATGGAAAGCTATAGACAGCTGTGTGACTTTAGAGGTCAAATGATATATTTGCTTATCAATTGCACACACTCTCCTTCATTAAAGAAGCTCATCACCTTATTAGTCGTTCATTAATTTAAACATTGTTTTTACAAATGCAACATTCACTGCTAAAAATAAACAGTATGCACAGATGATATTGACAAAAAATTATTAATAGATTTTTTTTTGCTACCATGTTTTTGATGACTGGCAGAGTTCCTGGTTTTCAATAAATGTTCTTTATTCAAATGCATAGTTCCATTAAGAACCTTTAGCATCCATAGAACCTTTCCACTGTGCAAAAGGTTCTATATAGTGGTAAAAGATTATTTAGATTTTTTAAATGTTCTTCACACTAAGAAAACTTTACTCAAAAGTTCACTGGGAAACCAAAAATTGTTCTTCTAAATTGATGGTTCTAAAGGTTCTTTGTTGGCATCTGGTTCCATAAATAACAATTAACATCCGTGTAACCTTTCTATTGTGCTAAAGGTTTGTAGATTGTTTAAATGTTCTTCACAAAAAGAAAAAAAAACTGTTAACTGAAGAGTTTTTGGGAAACAAAAAAGGTTCTCTATGGCATCACTGTGAAAAATATGTTAAATAAAGAAAGTAATGCGAGTAAGAAAGCCAAGAAAGTAAACCTGAGGTCTAATCAACAGCAAACAAGAGCTTGTGATCTTTATACTATATTCAAGGACAAACAACTGTTTAATACTGCCACAAAAAAAAAGTCCTTTAAATGTCAAACCATCAAAGTGTGGTGACACCAGACAGAGATACATGATTACATGTATCCCCAGCATGGGCAAAACCCATTGCTTTTGTCATCATCCATTTTCATGGGATGGCTTGTCATAAAATAGATGAGATCCATTTTGCGAGAGGCGCTGCCAACCATCCTGTGTCTTTAATGAGGGGTTTTAAGCCTCATCTGTTATCAGAGCTGTGTACTCTATTATTTTACTGGCAGTATTTTCCTTTCGGAAGACAAACACAATGTGTTTGCCCAGAGCTGAGCACACCTGCTGCACACCTGCCCTCTGTCCACCTCTCGGCACCAGGCTTTTGTTTTTCCTCACGGCAAAGAAACAAGGTGCTTCCCCATCATCTCTAACAAAGGTTAAAACAGGAGCTGTTCAGTAGGATGAAATCGAATCATATTGTTCTTTACCACCTGGTGATTAGCAAGGCAAAATTCATTTAAATGTTAATTTAAGCTACATTAAAAAAGGTGAGTTAAAAGTGTTGAGAATGATCTATTAAAAAGTAAACTCACACTGAAAAATACGACAGCTACAACATCAATGGCCCCAGAGAAAATTGGATAGAAAAAAAAATATTTAAATAAATAAACATACATGCAAACATCAATATATAAAGTAAAACTATTCTGAAAATGACAAATAATGCCTATTAATAAATAAAAGGATTCATGAGAATATCATCTTACAACAAAAACTTGCCTGTTTTTCCTGTATACTAACACGTTTTATATAGTTAGTTTACTTCATTACTTAAATACTTAATTACAAGTGATTTAATAAGCATCTCAATTCCCCGTCAATTTAATCATGCCACACAAAAACTTGCATAACAACATATTTCAGGAAATTCTGTTTCAATTGTACAATTCCTGGTAGTTTATTGGACAGATGAATCATGAGTCAACAAGACCATTAAAATGCAATTTCCCATCATAATCTAGACTGAGAGATTCAGTTAACATCAGAATGCATCTATGGTTTGGCACTTTTGACTCTAATGTTCATTTAGTCATCATTAAATAACCTCACCACCATCAACACCATTCAGGAAGCACTATTGAGCGAAGACAAATGCAACACTTTTGCATTCACACACTACCAAATGTCTTCCGTATGACCAGAATAGCTGTGAAACCTCTGTTATGGTCCACTTCGGTCTATATTCAAGCTTCTGCGATGTGACCATTCCTTTTTAATGCAACTAGCCACACACTGAGATTTAAGATCTATTCAGGAACATGTTCGACTCTAGTTAACTCCAGTTATTTTGAGAGTGGAGTGATAGTACAGTTGGGCAGAGGGGTTTTAATGGGATTACAATATAATGACGTATAGAGACATGCGTATTGCTTGCAAGAACCATGTGGCACATTAGGGTTGTACATATTTTGGCTTCAACACCAGATTGCCTCGACAAAACTGTCTGGTACATTTCTCCAGAAGCAGTGGTCTGTGAATGGGGGCAGATGCAGACCCCCTGGATATACAGATGTATTGTCTGTTGTTCGGAGCCACTATATACAGTAGTTACACAGAAAATAGGATGCATTACTAAATGTACGTAAAATGACAAATAAAATGTATTTCACAAAATTTACGATTTACCAGAAAAATTTATTAAAAGTTTGAAATACAGAACTTTGCTCTTTATTACTTGAATTAAATTCATAATTTCCAGAAAGCGAAGTGTTTTTATATAATACACTTAATAATAATAATAATACACTTTTCAACAAATAAACGGAATAATAATAGATTTTTCAACAAATAAACCAAAGTAAATGTTTTCCATGAATCAAAATAATTATTGAGAAAACCTGAACATGAAAACACAGTTCTGCGTAGCTTACTGTGTTTCAGTATGTATAGATCTAGTCATATAAATTACGAGGCTTCATAATATATATTTAAAGATATATATATAAATGGTCCACTGGAAAAAGAGCAGTTTTGAGACACAGCCCCACCTGTGTTGACACTGAAGGATGCACATTAGAGGCATTTTTTAAGTTAAAATACGACAAGTGTAATGCTCAAGTAATACCTCTGAATAGTAAACTCATTCTAGCTCTCAACACAGTCATTTACCCCAAACAAAGAGGGCTAAATAGCCTAGACTTAGCTCGAGGTGACATCAGTGTTATGAAGTGAATCCGTACCTTCAGACAGGAGAAGCAGGAGCACCGCGATGTCTCCCCAAACGATTCCACGCGTAGTTCCCATACTTGTCAATCATAAGTGTAATTTCACAATGAACAGGCAAAAGTGTTTTGATTCCTAGAAAAAATGAACTTTACAGTGTTTACGTTTCGCTAGAAGGAGCCACAAAAAGTCCTTAACGTGAGTGTCCCATTGACGGGTGACTGCAGCGCTAGCTCCACGCGCGCGCGCACACACACACACACACACATACACAGAGCGCAGCAGGGGGAGGTTCACATCACATCCAGCCAATTTCTTCAGATGTGTGTTTCCGTCCTGAATCACATCACCGGCTATCCAATGAGCCAAAGGGTACCGTTTGAAATAAAACAACATTTTGGGGGCATGCAAATAATATGTGCGTGAGTGGGAACAGGTAACTGAACAATCCTGTGACTTATGGTTTTCAACTATGATAATTAATTATCGTTTTTATAAACACTAATTTTCCAGGCTTTTTAGGTTTAAATATGCGCAAGACTGAATATGAAATGAAAGGGTAGCCTACAAATACATTTACAGCTAGCCGATCTGCGTTGTAGAGAACACCGGGGCTAGTTGTCACACAGAAGAATTGCCTAAGGGGTTTTCATCTCAGTAGGCCTAATTAAAAAATTTCCAGTTACATAAATACTTTTATTATTTGTTTATTTATTTTTACAGTAATGATTATCTGTGTTGTTGGTCTAAAGCAGTTAAAATGTGCAAAAAAAAGGACATAAAAGCATGATTTTAAAACAATTATAATTATAATATTATAATATAAATATAATGTTAGTTTGAAGCAATTAACTGCTTTGTAGATCTTTTTTTTTTTTGTAGCCAAGACTTTAGGGTGTCGATACAGTAATTGATTTTAAATAGGCCTCTCAAGAATTTTCTCAAGAGTAAAACGTGTGACATCTAGCCCCAGTTTTCTTTGTATATTAACTTAAAAAAAAAAAACATGTGAACTGTGTAATACATGTATCCACTTCGAAATGAACACGTCCAGTTGTATGTCAAACAGAGGTGAAGGGTAAAAGTATGAGCAAAATAAGATTTGTAAATAAATTATTGCAGGAACATTTTATTTGCTCCCCAAAACAGTGTTTAATAAGAATCAGGTGCACAGGCACAGTGATCAACAAACAGAGCCACATGGCATTTTAAGGACAAACCACACCCAAGCCTATTGTTCCTCATATCCTCTGAAACATCCGAAGCAACAGTTCTGTAGAGAATTCAATACCGTCAATAAAGGCCAAGGTTTAAGAAAGTTGTTGTGAGTTCAAGATGGTGTCGGCCCATTTTGGCAGGTTGTGAGCCAGTCTCTGTCTGCACTGGGCTGCTCTTGGACCAGATGACTGCTTAGCTCTCTGTGAAGAGGGGTAAGCATGATGCATTACTCTGCCTCTAGGGCAACCCACCAGTGCATCACAGGGCAATCACTCCAATCAACGTCTGCCCTGATGGATGCCAAATCAAACTATAGTGGAGAACTCAAATTAAGCATACAGAAGAGAAAGAGGCCAAGATAAGATGCTTTGGTAACAAAATAAATTCTCTGTTGCTTAAGATCCAACATTAGTGAGGTATTTTCCATTCATATAAAACCCTCAAAATCTAGAGTGCAGGAGTATTATGGAAAATAGTTTTTTTTTTTTTTAAATAGAAATAAAAAGCAGAGCCAGACAGTATGGAATATACTTAACTGTTTTCCTGGAAAATATGGATTTATTTATTTTCCAGGAATTAAAAACTTCCTTCAAAGGCTTTGCTTATACTTCAAGTGTGTTTCAAGATTTATTTATATAAAACATTATTCTGTATAATAAAGATAATTAAAATATTTGAGCATATTATTTATTAATAATTGTCTATATAAATAATGATAATTACAATATTTTCTACAATAATTATTATTTTATAATTGTCCAACTTAAATTATTTCAATGACATTACAGAACTGGAATTTTGTAATTATATTAATAAAGTTTTTTTCTTTTCTTTTTTAAAGAAAGATATAACTTCTTGTCAGTGGGTCACAGTAACTCTGCCCTCGTTATGTTTATGAATTTTAAATGCTTATTAATGATAATGGTCAAATGTGTACAATACACAACTATAATCATGGCATGCATGAAAATACAGTGAGTGCAAAGGCGTTGTTTCAAGCGCCATCTTTTTGTTCATTACAAGATATTTGTTATGCCGTATAAATATTTCACTTACTCTGCATATTAGCCACAGGATGGTTTTGTTTACATAGCAGCATGTAGGCTCATCACCATATACATGATGCAGATTAAAAAAGCTCAGGTTACTTTAAACCAGACACGCAGTGGTATTTTCAGACATATGGTCAATGTAAATCAATATAGATAAGGCAATGCATAGGCAGATTCATGACATTCACCACCACATCAGTTCCATTTGAATGTGGTTGCTTGACAAGATCATTTTCAGATGAAAGCTTGTTTTATAGTAGATAAGATCACAGATTCTGTCAAACAGATTCTCATTAGTATTGAAAAGCATTGTTTGCAACAAATATGGTGGAGCTATTCTTAGTGGTATTTTGCTAATAGAGCTTTGCATCTATATACCTTGCATTAAATAATAATGACGATAAGAACTTTATAAATAAAATATACATTCAAAAAGTGCTTACTGTAGTAGATAAAGCTACAGCTCTTGAACAAAGTCTATATTCCCACTGGGAAATGCAGTAGCACAACACTAGTCATGAGTCCATTCCCAAAATCAGTTGATCAGTTTGCTTCACTCATAGGCTCTACTTAGTTTAAATAGGTAATACAATCCTCAAAATGAAAAGCTTTCTTATTAACTAACAGAGAGAAAGGGTTCAATTGAATTTCATGCAGAGTAAACAGGTTCAAATGTTTCAGACGGTTCGGTAGATCATAAATATCCTACATATCCAGAGATCTGGTGCACTAGATTGAAGATAATTCAAAACCTGTACATGTACTTGTTTTTATGCTTCCAAACAGAAATTAAACACTACTGCTATGATGATAACATAATTCAGTCTGTTTGTTCACAAGTCATTTGTAAGTGAGAGGTCAGCGCAGAGCATTTCTGAGAACTCTCTGAGATTAAATCTTTGCATCCTGATAGATTCTCATCTACTGACCACTTAGAGCCAGATTTGGTGTTACTCTTGGACACTTATAACCTCTACTATCCTATTACTGGAGTCACACAGTGGCTAATTTCTAAACAAATTTATTAGATGATCAGTGGTTCTGAACAGGTGGATCATGACACAAAAAAGGGTTGTAGGTCTCTTAAGAATGCAAAATAAATAAGCTTATCACACTTTTTAAAAAAGAGCAGCAAACACTCACATATTGTGTTGTAGTCTTCAACTGAATCAAACTATGCAGAGTTTTGGTGCAAACTTATCTGTAATTGATACTTCTCAAAATTACACAGATGCCCTCATAGAAGAAGAAGGTAAACAACACCTCACTATATTAAATATGTGGTCTCTTCCAAAATGAATAAACATGGTTTGCAATGTATTGCAAATTACTGATGTAATAAAATAAATCATAACAGAGTTCAAATAAAGTATAACATTTCACAAAATATGTTTGATTAAAAAACAAATGCATATATCGATAGATTATATAGAGTTTATAATTAAGTACACTGCTGAAGAGAATATTATAATAAAATATAATATTTAAATAGCATCTGCTTAGTAACAGAAGTGTATTCTTAGCAAAGATGGGGACTGAACAATAATAAGGATAACAAAACATAGCATCTAGAGGATGGGACGCCCTTTGTCTGGGACGTTTGTGTTTGGAAGGGCGAGTACATGATGACAGAATTTCAATTTTAGGGGGACCTACTGCTTTAAGACATCAGGTTCTTCTGGGAATTTTTCACTATTAACAAATCTTGGTTTTCCACTAAAATGAACATCTCAATTCAAAACCAGCCATGAACCACTGGCACAGAGCTTCCAAAGGACTTTATTCGATCTCATGAATATGACTTGACAGAAAACATCAGGTTTTTGTGTTATGCAGTAATTTCCGTATGCAGGAGATCTGCTGGTGTAATTTCACTTATTTTGCATTAGTGTGAGCATGAAAAGTGCTGGCCCCAGAAACACTCCTCAGTGAGCCGTCCAGCTTGACCCCTATTAAAGGTCTGTCAGTTGAAGAGCAGATGGTACCCAGTCTCTGTCTCACAGCCCTGAGGGGGGTGGCCATGGCAACCCATATATAATGGCTACCCCTCAAGTGGTGGAATCACTTGTTCTAATTTGTTAAGTACCACTTCAGTGAATTTGATTTAATCACTATGTTCAGGTCTTAACACAAATGACATCAAATAAAACACTGCAGGTGTCCATGGAAGACAGTAAATCTGATAATTGGCAGTAATTCTTATGCCTATTAACTAATTGAGGAATACACCAAATTCAGTTTTACAAACACGAAAAAGACATTTAGCACTCACAAAAACATCAATATCAATTATTTTGGATCCTAAACACAATGTTGCACTTATTTAATAATTACAACTTTATTTTAGCCTGTAACTTAAATTACAGAGAAATACAAGGACTTTTATGAGACAAAAAAATACCATCACAGCAGCATCAGATTTTGAGAAAGAATCTTTTGCGGTAGAGAAGGTAGGCAATGAAGACCCAAAGTGAGGTTCCCCATATATTCTGGAAAAGCTGTTCCCAGTGACTGTCCTGAAAACGCTTCTCCCAGCTGAAAGGAAAGTAAAATCCCAGCAGAGAGTGTCCAACGTAGACAAATATAGAGTTCATTCCTGCACACAAATGCACGGTAAGCTTTTCTGGATTGGGTTGGCTGATAAAATGATGCTTTAAAAGAAAAGTTCACCAAAAATGAAAATGTGCTGAAAATGTTCACTTTCTAGCCATCTAAGATGTAGATAAACTTCTTCAACTTTCTCCATCTCTCTTCTTCATCAGAGCAGAATTGCATCATTTGCTCACCAATAGATCCTCGGCAGTGAATGGGTGCCATTAGAGCATGAATCTTAACACCTAATAAAAACATCACAATAATCCACAAGAAACTCCAGTGCATCAATCTACATCTTGTGAAGTGAAATTCCATTTGCTTGTAAGAAACAAAACCATCATTTAGAAAATTTTATAATCCATAATAACGCCTCCCCCTGTTGTCCTCTCATATCAGAATCCACCGACATATTTGTATAGAACTGCTTTGGACTGTTTCCACTTGCATATTTCTCTGATGCAGACTAGATGACTTCTTCATTGGAGAAGTATGTTAACTGATGGACTGAAGTTGTGTGGGTTACTTGTGGATTATTGTGATGTTTTTATCAGTTGTTTGGACTTATTCTGACGGCACCCATTCACTGCACAGGATTCTTTTGTGAGCGAGTAATGCAATACTAAATTCTGAACAAAGAAACAAACTCATGCACGATTGGATGGTCCGTGGGTAAGTAAATTTTTAGCAAATTTTTTTTTTTGGCAAACTATTGCTTTAAATAAGTGTATTCTCATACCAGGATAGATGAAAGGTTGTCCGCCCCACCATTCCTTAATGTCTACAACAAAATACATCAGACCCAGCAACACAAAGGACATGCAGCCCATGCAAGTAACAAATGACAGGGACCTGAAAAAGACAGCAGATCTGAACCATTGATAAGACAGCAATGGAAAACATATAGTGCAGACACATTTAAGACATATCAGTTCACAAAAATATTAAAAATGACCCTTTGAGGTGCACTTTGCTTTGCCAAACATTTCTTGTAACAAAGAGGACAACACAGTGCAGAACTAAATAATGGATGGACATATATAGTAGTTTCTGAACTTAGAGTAAGCCAATAAGAGACATAAGCATCCAAAGTGAAGGCTTGGCACCTGCTCAGTACAACTATGTCAATAAGTCATGTGCCTCTGTGTTCCTAAGTGCCAGGATGCTCAATGGAATTTTATCTAATGTAAAATGGCTGCGTCCCAGAGCATAGTTTATGTCAGCTGAAGTTGAGCCAAAAAAATAAATAAAAAAATAAAGATATTGGCTGGGAGTTAATTACTTTTAGGGATACAGACAGACATACTCAGGGGCTCGATAAGCTGGCGTGATGAACTGTCCATAGAAATTCAAGCAGGTGTGTCTGTGTCTGTACTCAAACAAGTACACAGAATGCTTACAGCAAAGGAAAGATGAGCTCAAATTTAATGTAAAAACCTTTACACAGGTCTCATAAAAAATCCCAGTTTAAATATTCTCAAAACAGTGTTGTTAGTGTAAACTACAACCATTGAATTTGTTAAAATTAAATTAAATTAAAACGATGAAATGAAATGATCTAAAATATTAAATAAAATCTTTAAATCAAACTTTCTAAAAATAAAAAAATTTGAAATAAAATTTTATAAAAATGATGTGAACTGAAATAAAATTCATTTGAAGTACTAAAACTGAAAAAATAAATAAATAGAAATATAAAGACAAGAGAAATACTAAAAATAACATAAAACTAAAATAATAACAAATAAATATAGTATAAAATAAAAGCACGTAAAATTACAGAAACTCAAACTAAAATTTAAACCAAAAAAATCTTATAATATTATTCAAATGCAATATATTATACAGTGTAGTATAAAATAGCATAAATAATATCAAAATGTATTTTATTAATTATTTTTAATTATATATGTTTTAATTGTTCCCCATAACTCACATTTTTTTATTTAATTTTTTATGCTTAAAGCGGAAACCTCACAAATCCTTTTTGTTGTTTTTTTCTTCTTTTTTTTTGCATGTAGAGATGAACAATCGTATGATTGTCTACTGAACATTTCCGTTACATGCCATTATTTATTCTGAGGTGTTAGATGACAAATGATTTAATGTGCACCGTTCTGAAGATGTAGGGCTGACCTCATCCTGCTCAATTTCACAAAGCCGGATGAGATAAGCCAGAGTTCGGCAAGATATATGGTTGGGAAAATAAAACTGCTCACTCTCTCTTGGCTGTAAAGAAGAGTGATCTAGTTGAACAGTGGATGTATCACCCGCCGCGACTCACTCCTGTGCCAGTGGGGGTGATTATTTACAGGACGTTCTGTCGTTAAAGGTAAGTAAACGTGTGTTTTAGCAGCCTCTGATTTGTGCCTGCTGGAGTCTCATCCCTTTTTTTGTGGATGGAGAAGTAGCTGGATTTAGAGGGTCAAGAAGCACTTACCAAAGGTTTTTATTGACAGGTATAAATCCTTCGTCTCTTGTGCACTTAGAAAGGATGGCAGCAGAGATTCCCTGAGGATCAGAATAAAACAGATTTCAAATCAATGCAGACCTGTAAAGCAAGCACTATCAGACAACCCAAATGCAGCCCCGCTATAAAGAATCAAGCAGATTAGCTGACGCTCCCGGGAGGTGAAACCCCTCCAACTAACACACGCAACACACATCCATCTCCTCATGCCTTACGCAAAAAATCTCTTCTCAAGCGTTACATTTCTACATTGCAATATTTATTATTTTTTTTTTTTATTAACACACTAGGTAACTGGGTACAAAATTAGCTCATCAAGATCTCCATACTTTCCCAGTTTATTGATTACATTAGGAATTGCAAACATTTTTTTGTATTTCAAGTTTTCTTAAATATGTTTAAAAATGCAAATGGGGCATTATCTAATTCAATATCCACAAATTTACATACATTTCCAAAACAGAAATCTCTAGATAAAGCCAGGTTCAAAACACTTGTTTTTATTTTGCTGACATATTAGTCTCTTTTTATCACTCAATAAATCTGAAAATTCTGTTTAAACGACCAAAATTATCATCTATTTATAAAACAATATAAAATCGGTCAAATGATATTTGAACAGACCCCTTTGTAAAAACCTACCAAATACAGATAGGAATAAAACCGCACATTTTAGAGTATATAAGTGCTACTCAAGTAGGGATTTCTGGCTCAATGCATGGGGAAAAACTCATTTTGAGAAAGCAGCCAAATATATGTATTATTGTAAATGAAATCTACATACAATAGAAACTGTGCAGTAAACACTTAAAATGTATTTTGGATGTTTGTCCCACTAGACTAAAACAACACGTTATGAAAAGCCAAATAGCCCCAAATTTCAAAACTGACCATGAAAAACAGTGTTTGACTGCAGTGTCTTGCCTTAAAAGCATAATATCCAAAAAAAGTTAGAGTATCACTGCTAAATCAGGCTCATTTAAAGGAATATTGTGCTTTTGTGAGGATAGTGAGTTCAGCATCCAAACCTGCTTGTTAGGAGGATATCCATCATTTGTATAGATGACAGAATCAATGGTGTGGAAATAGCCTGGCTGGCTCTAGATTGAGTCTCCAGGCTATGCAGGCAGGATGTGGGACAATCATTGCTATGTGGGGCAATCGCTCAATTTCAATCTCAAACTGCGGAGTTGTGATCGTTGAACTTTAATTAACTCAGGGTCCTTGTTTATTGGCACGGTGAAGCACAAATAGCTTCAAATCATCCCACAATCTGACAAAGGACCCATGCAAACAATGACAAGACAACCCCTCTCCCTCTAGACGTGCACCGTTTTATGACTGTTGATGTGGTGGGAGGTAATTTTTGTTTAACCAGGGTAACGTGTGTGAAGAGCACATCAACAGCACAATAGGCTGTTGGAGATGTGCTGCTTAAAACATTTTCAGACCTCAGAGCTCTCCAGAGATGTCAATGATAATTGATTGTTTGCTTGTGCTATGAGATGCGCAGTGTTTATTGCGAAGCATGAAGCCTGTAACGGTCTTGTTGGTTTGCTTTAATCTGTAGTTATATGCTTTGTGGTCCAATCCACAATCTATATTTTCTTTGACGTCAATTTAGGGATGAAGCATTGGGGGAAAGTTGAGAGGGAAGGAATAAAATGTATCAACAGACGCTTTACAGCATATACAAACAAAGAATCTTTCCCCTTGCTATCTTCGAAAAACATGATCACTTATCACTAAATCTGAATTATTTTTTTTTTATTTAAATATGATGCAAGTCCTATATTATACCTAAACTATCTTTGTGTTGCACAAGTGTGTGAACAGCAGTGGCATAATTTTTTGCTGTTGGCTAGTTTATTTTATCATGCTGTGCCTCTAGGTAAAGTGAAATAGATCTCTGTTCATTTATTTCAGCACCCCGAGCAGTGTGGCCCCATAATGCTGGCCAATATGATTCAACATACAGCTATAATGGCCCAATTTGTCATAGGGCTTGGGAATAATGAAATTTAAAATACTGGGATCAGGCATCTGCGTACTGTGGGTCTGGGTTCAAAAAAAGCACACTCAAAATGCTTTACTGTGAGAAGAAGAGGAGAATTGTTACTAGGGTACATACTAAATAAATATATCTAAAACAATATATAAATATCTATGTATATAAATATCCTTCAAGTATAATACGTAAATACAAAATAATTTAACAACAGGGTAAGAAAAAGGTAAAAACCTAAATATAAAAAAGTAAAACGTTTTTTTTTTTCACTTTATTTTTTAAATTATTTTAGTTTTAAGCATAAACCTCACTAAATGTTGTTAGATTTATAGTAACTGATGTTTTTTTGTTCCCATTTCACTGCACTACTTTTCCATTGTTTTCCTATGTAAAATGCACCATTTCACTCACACCTCACTTTTTTAAGAACAAGCTGTTCTATAAAGCAGCACTCATCAAAATAAGTAAAAAAAAAAAAAAATGCTTCTCAAGACCTTGCATTTGTAGCTATTCCACAAGTATAAGGCTACATAGTAAATGACTAGACTATAAAAATGTATATAAAACATAAAAAATTTGTGCAGGTAACCTGCTTGAAAACAGTGATTTTAATTTAAAATCACTGTTTTCAAGCAGGTTACCCAAACATTCCATTTGTCTCTCATTGGTCGGATAAACAGATAGCCCCACCCCAACTTAACGCCATTGGATGAATGTTGCTGTTGTTGGGCAGGTCAAACAAACAAAGCAATGTTTTGAAAGTGCAAAAGTGTTTTCTGAAAAAGTCGACCTACCAATGGCTTACTGATAGTTTCTCTACATTTTAAGCTTAGATAAGTATTCAGACATCAAATAATTACACACCTTAAGAAAAAACAAAGGCGCTCTGAAAAAGGAAGCAATAAAGTATAAGGGAAATATATCTTGGCACAAGTGAGAGATCCTTTGAGAACGGGACATTGTGTCAGCTTTCTGGAGAAGCTGAGGGTAATTTGTCTGTCATAATTTAATGAATCGGTCTCATAAAACAGATGTCATATGAAAAGGACATTTAGAAAAATGTGCGCACTCATATAAATGGCCCAACTTCAAATCTTTAATCCTTAATATATAAAAACAAATGAGATACAAGCTTTGCTAAGCCGCAACATTCTTGCTCATATTAATAACAAGCTGTGTGAGAATGACCGTAAGAGAAAGCATTGCTGAGAAATGCAGGTCATTTGCCCCGTCATCCACAGCTTTATGTCCAGGGTTTGCCAGACAAAACCCCTCCATCAGCACCTGTTGTCTCTAGAGAGGGCATTCCAGCAGCTCTGCCTCCAGAAGTCCAAAACAAAACACAGAGGCAAGGTCTTTCATGGAAGAGAAGCTTACAAACTCCCTTTCTGTGTAGATCCTGTGATCAACATATGCTGCATTGTGCAGAAACATGATTCTCGCTTAATAACCTTGAATAAATGACTACACAGTTCACTTTAGATGAAACACACCATATAACTTGAGCTTGCTTAACTCGTCATGCTCATTAAAACTGACAAAGACCAAAAAATACAGAGTGGGAATGCAAAGAGGGTTGATTCACCCCACATGATGCAATAAAAAAGCCTTTCTGCAAGCGAAGGACAGCAGTAAGTGAACTGTGCTGTCCCTGGAAAACAATTGTAGTAGCACATGACCATTCCCTCTGAGACAGGGGTTTAAACATCCTCATGCACTTCCCACCCAGACCAGCTTCTGCTCCTTTTGTCTGTGGGACCACCCAAACGGAGCACTTAACCCGCAAATCTGCCAGCCGTCTACTATTGTCATCTCAATCTAAGATTGAATCACTTTTTTGTTTCATAAACTCAAATCTCATCGCCCACCTGTAGCTCAGAGGTCACAGACTGGTTAAACGCTCATGTTCTGTAATTACTGTTTGATTTTACATGCTTGGGGTCCCAGAGACATCAAAGCTGTATGGGTAAAAATAATTAATAAAAAAAATAAAAAAAATGTTTCAGTAAAGTTTCAGTAAATTTGCATTAAATTGATCAAAAGTGACAGTAAAGACATTTATAATAATAAATTATAATGTTATATAAACATATTTCAATTTCAAACAAATAGTGTTCTTTTGAACTTTCTATTCATATTTCTATTCTAATTCTGATGGGAAAAATATTGAGTAACACATAAATATTAAATAACTGTATTCAGTTGTAATAAGAACAAACAACAAGTCTTTGTTAACATAAGATGCTTCTTTCAAAAAAAAGGTAAGGTAATAATGCTTTAACATTACATTCAGGACATCTAAAGCATTTCAAGTAGAAACATGATTCTTTAAAGTATGTTAAGTTATTAAACATGGTATAAAACATGCAAAATAATAGTTACATTAAACCTTTTTTCTGTCATGCATGACAGAAAGAACCAGTGGAAATTAATATGCAATAATAGTGGTAAAGCTCCAGATTCAAAAACCACCAGACATCCGTGAACTCAACAACCAATCCGGTTCAGTCCCAGGAGAGGTGTGATAGCAATCTCTGCCTTGGAATTCATTCAGTGCATATATACACATATCATATGACGCCTACCTATTTCATAAACTGTCTGCAACTACAAGCAATATAACATTTGTACATGCAAGGCGTTGCTCTATTGTGCAGTTCTTGCTGTTGAAATCAGGTTTTTTTTTTGTTACTTTTTTTCTTATACATGTGTGTTTGCACATACCAGGATGAGGGCCCAAATCAGGAATCGAGCCAGGATACTTTTATTCTTCTTACGAAAAAACAGAAAAATCTTTCCAGCCTGTGGACATAAAGATTATTTCCAGTGTTAGACTAAATACCTAAATGTTTGACCATTTTCATTACAGAATGATGCGTATTAAGCCTGCACTTTCGGCCAAATAGATAATATGCCTCTAAGTAAACTAAATTAATTAACAGCAAATAGACTGCAGGATAATAAAGCTTATCATACGTCATACTGATATCATGTTCGGACTGAGAGAGAGGATGTGAGCAGTGGTTTTGGCCCTGAAAAAGAGCTCAAGTTTCAACGCTCCCTGCTCAGCCATGCGCGGCTGTGATGTTGGCCGTGCTCACTGATTAATTCGGTGATGACGAATGAGCCTCAGCTGAGGACGCTGGAGCGGACGGACACAGACGGAGAGGCCGACACCTGCCGTCTTCTCAAAGACATGTTGATTGACGGGCTTGGCGCTAACTGTTTTTTGCCTCCGCCCACAGGGATTTCAGCAATGCAACTGAATTTGCACATCTAGTTCTCACCGGTCACCCGGGCACTGTCACCATCAAAGGGTGAGAAACTTTTCTGACCTTTGCCAGAGACGCACACATCTGTCCACAGCAGCAAGGACTACTGAGACAGAACAGCTGCTTGTCTAAGAGAGCTGCCAGCAAATCCAATCCAATATTATAGATCTGTCATTGTTCGGTGAACTAAAAGTGAAATTAGTCAATGAGACAAGAAGAGAACATGTTGAAAAGTCAATGATCTATAGTCTGTGAAATACACGGTTTGGGCTTTGGATTTGTTTTAGGCTTTCTCTCTCATTTGTCACTGGATTGCTTTTGTGGAATTGTCTTTGGTGCATGTCCTTTAAAAAGCAAAAAATTATTTTGTTTATTTATTTGTTTGTCAGTTAATTAATTCATTTTTAGTTTGTCTTATTTATCCAGTTAGTTCTGATTCTTTAATATGACTGGATTCCAAGAGTGCAGATTTTTGGATTGCATTGCTTTAGAACTATTCTGCACAATTCATCAAAACAACAAAATAAGTGTGCATATTGTACATGAAATGTAGATAACTTGTATAGATGAATTTATTGTTTATAGAACTATTGATGTTAACAGCAATATTTGTGACCCTGGACCTTAATTAGTATGTATTAGCATGGGTATATTTGTAGCAATAGCCAAAAATACATTGTATGACTCAAAATGATCGATTTTTAGCAAAGGTCATGTTCCATGAAGATATTTTGTATCTTCCTACAGTAAATATATTAAAACTTAGTTTATTATACAATATGCATTGATAAGGATTTCATTTGGACAGCCTTAAAGGCTTTTTTTTTCAGATTCCAGAAACCATCAATGGAAAGCTTATTTATTCAGCTTTCAGATTATATATAAATATAAATTTATCAAAATGGACCCTTGACTGGTTTTGTGGTCTGATGTCACGTTTTATAGATATTGCTTAAATAGTGTTATCTTCAATTACCTGCATGCCAAAGAATCCCATGACTATGGAATTAATTGTACCCAGAACACCCTCTGGGTCGAAAGGCTCGGTTGTACGATACAAGACCTACAGAAACAGAAAAGAAAAATGTTCTGTAATGCAATCCATACAATGCCAATATAAATGCCATTTTAATCATTATAACTATAGCTGTGATTTCACTTAGTGTGAATGTGCAATCAGAGAGGCCATTACTGCAAATAATCCTCTGCGTGAAGCTTATTATTGACTTTCATTATGACTTGTCATTAACTAAGTCAATAAATGGACATATTGATTTGCAAAACTATGGAGTGATACAAGCGATAAGGTTGCCAGGGGCATTGGTCAAATATGCATTTTTGCTCTTATTATTCAAAACAAAGCCAACTGATCAATCAGAATCAAATATTCAGTGTCAGATATTTACTGCATTGAACTGGTTAAAGATGACCGTAAATGATTCACACCTTGCATGTTGGATACCAGAAGATGTTGTCCCCAAATAACCACCTGTCAATATACGCGGCTACTCCTCCTGTGCAGTTGGGGTGTAAACCATCATCTCCAATACCACCAGCTCCTAAATAACCACTAGCAGAGGAAACAATGTAATATTCACTACCTTTCAAATAAAAAGTTTGGGGTTGTTACGATGTATAAAATGTTTTTGAAAGAAATCTCTTATGCTCTCCGAGGCTGCATTTGTTTGATCGAAAATACAGTAAAACAGTTATATTGTGAAATATTATTATAATATTTAAAAAAAACTGTTTTAATATACTTTAAAATGTAATTTATTCCCATGATGGCAAAGCAGAATTTTCTTTAGTGTCACATGATCCTTTGGAAACCATTTTAATATGCTGATATTAAGCATGGTATTTTTTTTCAAGATTCTTTAATGAATAGAAAGCTAAAAAAAGCATTAATTTTAAATACAATTGTCTTGCAACAATATAAAAGTCTTAAAGGGGGGGTGAAATGCTATTTCATGCATACTGAGTTTTTTACACTGTTAAAGAGTTGGATTCCCATGCTAAACATGGACAAAGTTTCAAAAATTAAGTTGTACATTTGAAGGAGTATTTCTGTTCCAAAAATACTACTTCCGGTTTGTCACAAGTTTCGGAAAGTTTTTTTCGAGTATGGCTCTGTGTGACGTTAGATGGAGCGGAATTTCCTTATATGGGTCCTGACGCACTTCTGCCGGAAGAGCGCGCACTCCCGTATAGCAGAGCACTGAGAGAACAACAGACTTCACTGATCAGAGCGAGAGCGTCGCGAAATGTCACAAAAGGAGTGTGTTTTTGGTTGCCAGGGCAAGACAACCCTGCACAGATTACCAAAAGAGAAACAGCATTAAGGGACCAGTGGATGGAGTTTATTTTTACAGAGCATCAACGGAGTTGTGCAAGTGTTTGTGTTTGTTCCCTGCATTTCGAAGATGCTTGTTTTACAAACAAGGTCCAGTTTGACGCCGGATTTGCACATCGTTTATTTCTTAAGGATGATGCAATCCCAACGAAAAAGGGTCACGATCGTGTGTTGGAACCGCAGGCGGTGAGTAAAACTGCTTCAAATATCTCTATGTTATTAACTTAGCTATCGGCGTGTAAGCTCATCAAGTAAACAACATGCGATGTTGTCATCAAACTGCACTTTCCACATGTACAGCTTAAAAAAAGAAAAAAGACGACAAAGTGGAACTTAGTCATTTTCCAAAACTGCTAAGCAAATATATACAGTTTCAGTACATACCACATAGAGAATGATTGCTGATGCTGCTCTTGTTCAATTTCAGCCTCTGGATCTGATTCTGGATCATAAATATACGCTGAATCTGACTGTTAGCCATGGTTTGTTTTGGTTGGTTTTGTCCTCCTGGTGTCACAGCTTCCAGACGAACTCAACTCAAAAGCTTACTCGCGCTCGTGATTCTTTAGCTCCGCCCACACGTCACGCCTCCAGCCACTCGTGTTTTTACGGGAAAAATCGGTAAAGACTATCTTTCTCTTATGAATATAATAAAACTAAAGACTTTTTGGAGTTATGAAGGATGCAGTACTACTCTACAGGTACTCAAGATTAACAGGATATTGAGTAAAAACGAGCATTTCACCCCCCCCTTTAATGTCACATCTGATCAATTTAATCCATCCTTGCTGAATAAAATTAACTTTAATTCTTAATTTATTTTTACTGACCCCTTTACTGATTTGAAGGGTAATGTATGAGTTCCTTGTCATTCAAATGAATATATTATAGAAACAATGCATTATTCAGTTTATTTTTGATAGCCCTATTGAAAGCACACATTGTTCCAAAACAGCTTTGCAAAGAAACAGCCAAAGGCGACAGTGACAAGAAAAACATTTATAGAAAAGTCTTTGGTTTAATTATTTAGAAGGAAGTGTGTTTGTTGATGGCAAAATGTGAAGTTGCTTTGTGTTGCAACACAAGGACAATGACTGCAAGGTCAAGATGTTTTTATTCAAGCAGAGTTATCAGCACTCTGCATGTGATCGTCAATGTCATTATGGGTCAGACACATTGAAAAGAAATCTTGAAGGAGAGGAGACGGAGGACGTAAATGGAAGGTTGAGCGGATACGAGGAGAAAAAGGAGAGAGGCAGAGAAAGGAAGATGAATCCTTTCTCCCTGCCTCCTTTTAGTGCACATGACAGACTGAGATTGGCTAATTATCCCCTCTGAAGCGGCCGCCAAACACTCATAAATCACAGATCTCATAAGAGCCACACAACACGGGCTTGTACGGCACGCACCCTCATGCATTCACCAACTCACAAACACAACGCCAAACAAATGATCATATTGCAATGAATATATATGTGCATTCGTGATGTAAATGCACAACATTACCGCCATCCCGCATATATTCTCGGCGACGCACTTGTGTAATAAAGCCAACATATATGTCACCCAAGGAATTAGCTTGATGTATGAATGACATTA
The DNA here is from genome assembly GCF_023724105.1 of Carassius gibelio. NCBI lineage: Eukaryota > Metazoa > Chordata > Actinopteri > Cypriniformes > Cyprinidae > Carassius > Carassius gibelio. The sequence continues at coordinate 14,177,507 of NC_068408.1, read as the reverse complement.
TTATTATGTTAATAAAGGGATGAACTACAGTTAAATCAGGCTTGACAGACACATAACACATTAATTATTGAATGCACAGGATTTATATTAGATATTATTGTGTTTGTTTTGTTGAGTGTGATAGTTAATCTTCTTCACAAATGTGTACGCTCAAAGCCTGACGCTAATATGAACTCACGTGGGGCAGTTTGGAACAGGCAGTAAGAAAGTGAGACACAGCCACATGGTCTCCAGCAACACAATGAAGATCCACTCAGGCCAGTATAAAACCAAATCTTGAATGGGGTTCCACCAGTTATGCTGAGGAGAACATGAAGAAAGCAATCAGGGTAAGTAATCACTCAGTCTTGCGTGTATATATTATAAGACTCAATAGTAATACGTTATCCAAAAACAATGATTTGACATATTGACAAACATATTGACATCATCTTACTGTAACCTCTAGCGATTAATCATTATTTCAGAACAAGTGTTTTCCTGTACAGTTGTTTGATCGGAGAGAAATGTGAGCTATGGAGTTTAACCCACCTCCCTCAAGGGGATCTCTCTGTGGGGAGAGAAAGTCTGCATCAGTGCCAGGACAAAATAGGTAAAACCCAAACGCTGGAGCACTCCGGGTATCCGTAGCCAGGACAAGGATACTAACGCAGTTATGTACACACACAAATAAAAAACATACGATTACTATTAGAGACTACTGATCTTACAGTAAGACTTTTTCTATGAAACCAGTGCAGGCTAATCCATTTTCTTTCATAAAATAAATGATCTAAAAATACACTATATTGTAGGATAATAGCATGCATATAAAATTTCTAATATATCACTTTTACACTTATATACTTTAAAGTTAACATGAATAAGAAACTACTTAAACTGATATATAAACAGCTCAAGTGTATCCATATAACTATACAACCTAACAGATTTTTTTAAAAGAAGTTCTATTGATCAAAGAATCCTGAAAAATACCAGTTTCCACAAAAATATTAAGCAGAACAACATTTTTCAACATTGATCACTATAAATATATATAAACCATAGAACCACTACTTTTAATATACAGCAACCAGTAGCAAGAAATATAAAATACATTTTAAATAAGAATTTTACTGCACGTCTAAGGTGTGAACACTTCGTGTTGTGTTGTTTTTCACTGAAGAGCAGATTAATGTCCATAACACAGTCTAATGATGATTATGCTGACACAAGCCCAGTCTGAGGTGAGAAGTCTTTCACTGCAGGACTCTAGAGGTGTGATCTACCCTGCCGGAGACTAATAATGCTTATCTGAGGAGATGCTGGGAGGCAGGGTGATGGGAGTGAGCGATACAGAGAAAGAGATTGATGGTAATCTGCACATTAGTTAATTGAAAACCTCTTTGTGGCACATACCAAGGGCCACAAGAAACAATATAATACTGATCATTGATCCAACAAATCAAATAAAAAGAGGAAACACTCCACCTCTGTGCATGGAGACAGGAAGTGGTTCGGTGACTAATGGTATCTGTCAATTAAATCCCATATGCACACACTTTCTAGATCAAATCCACGGTGCAATTTATCAATCAAAGTATTGACAGTCAGTAATTTTACACAAAGATTAGTTTACAATCAACACTGTAAAATTTAAAACTGTTTGCCTGTGTTCACTGTGTGAGTTTATGAAAGGAGAAACAGTAGGGTAATTATTATGCATAAGTAGGACTGTTTTGGTAGATTTGAAATTATAAAAGCATTAAGGCATTATGTTTTTTTTTTAAGATTAACATTCTTTAAGTTCCAAGGATGATAATGGCTTCAGTGGCCAAGCAGAGACAGACCGACTAAAATCCTCACTGGTGCCATGTTTAAATAGACCATTTAGTCAAATGATTTTCATTGAATTGTAATACATTTTGTTGCATTTGTATGTTGGGGGGAAATGGTTTCTAAACATCATTCTGAGTGATTCACAGGCTGAGGTATCAGATACGGAGAGAGTAAATTTGGCAGTTTAGGCCAAAAACTGTAATTACATTACATGAAGTTCCATAAAATCCACTGTGCAGCTGGCATTATGAAACCCTATCTGTGATAATTGACCATTAACGCCAGGCTTGTTTTTGCTCTGTGCACCTGTTCAACGGCTCCAGATATTATGATTGCCACTGGATCACTGGAAAGTATCACAATATTTTTATTAACTTAGTTACATATCCATCCTGCCAGACAGCTTAGCTGCTTTGGCTAATGTATGAGCAATGCAATGCACTGACCTGTCAGACGACTCTCCATGCCCTCCTCACTTTACCCTGACAGTCTTAATGTGCTGCGGTGAGACCCTGGATTATACATTTTTGCTTTCATTCTCTCATCATTCTCATCATTAACAGAGGCTAATGGACTTCATTTGCAAAAAATGAGGATATGGTGACTTGAAAATGTAACGCTTTCGTATTACTTCAGAAAAAGTTCACAGTCTTTGTTAATTATGGGGGCAGATTGAAGGGTGCAGGTCACTCGTTGTCTGGTATCAGTCACAGTCAGCCAGAATAGAACAACTGTAATGAGTTCTATTGTACTATGATAAATCCAATGCAATGCAAGCAGAAGCATCATGTCAATTCAAATACACTTAATATGCCACAGAAGAACCTTTATGTCTGAATGGTTTCATAAAAAACCATTACCACCTGAAGAACCTTTCTGTTTCACAAAATGTTCTTTGTGTTGAAAGAAGGTTCTCCAGATTATAAAAAGGTAAGAAAGAGATGGTTCTTTAAAGAACCTTTGACTGAATGGTTGTTTGTGGAACAAAAAATGTTTCTTCTATGGCATTGCTGTGAAGAACCTTTTAAGCACCTTTATTTTTAAGAGTGTAGAGGAGGCATGTGCACATTTATAGAAAAAACAAAGAACTGTAACTAAAAGCTAACCACGTGAGCCAGCACCACTACTGGTGCCCTTCAAAAATTAAAAAAAAAAAAAAATAAGCAAAAGTTATGATATGACTTGAAGAAAAGGAATGGGAAATATTTATAGCCTACTCACAATATCCATCTCTTGGGCTGTAGTTCATGAAGCAGAAACCAATGAGCATCAGGATGATGGTTCTCCATGTAATCTTGCGCAGGAGCTGTAGCCATGGAACACCTTTCCTATGCATCGAGGTGAATGCTAGCACTACAGAAGTACCCATGATGAAAACAAACCTTGCCAAAGAATGAAAGATAGTATTACTGTACATAACATACTGTGCATTACTACAAATGTATGCTTTTGGGATATATTGCATTGGCTAATGCTAGATTTTTAGTAATTCTGATTTAAGTATGTCAAATGAGGGGTAGATTGTGTACGTATATTTTTTTTTCCATAACAAACAAATCTACAATTTAAGGTGGTTTACTGCATTGCTGGGTCTCTATTCATAGAGGAGTCTGCATTCAGTTCATCATGAATTAAAGTAGTCTCTGGGTATTACAAGCTTTATTTATACTCTCAGGGAAAGAAAGATTAATTGGCATAGGCAAAGCATTTTAAATGGTAGTGGGTTGGAAAAGCCTTAAATCTGAAAGGTTCTGAAGGCTGATCCAAACTGTTGGACTGAAGTCCCACTCTTTTCCATATTAATCTAAAAAATGGAAAGTAATAATTTTCCATCGATTCATTAAGTGCATGCTGGCAGCTCACCAAGGCATCACAAGATCAGCTACTGTGAGACCTGTAACGTATATGGAAAAACCACATTCACACACATGAAAACACACACACATCTGGTGCATGTCTGTCTACAGTTGCTGGAAAGTTGGCTATTTGATTGACACATAGGAAATGCATTATCTTATTTGCTGAATGACTGACAAAATTAGTTTTATCCTCATAATCACACTTAATTGTAAACTAAAGCTGTCACTCAGAGTGTAGCAACTGATGATAAAAGATTGTGTGCCTTTAAAAACATTGTTTTCTCATTACCTTTGATTTTCAGACAGCAAATGATTTATACATGCTCATACAGCCATGACAGAGGAGGCCTCACAGTAATATGAAAATCCATCTGCTTTCCCTTATGATCAATACAATTCTGCTGATATGATGAAGAGGCCATTATGAGCCTTAAATTGAGTTCATCTGTGATTACTCCAGGAGATGTGCTTCGTAATAGACCCCCATTAAAATTTAACATGCAACCCCTTCTCATCTGTGTCCTTTGAGGATGTTCATCCAAAAGTTATACTGAAGACATGATGTATAAAATGCATGTTGAATTAAAGGGTCTCTTTGATAAAGCAGCACTTCAAATGTAAGTATCTGATATCAGTACATTATGTCTTTGGTAGTCAGTGAAGATTTATGAAGCATCATTTTAGCTTTCATTTCTTATTGGATGTACCTAATTAGTGGTATTTATCTAGAAATACCTAATTAATAACTTTAGGACACATTTGTAAAGTGTATATTGCTAAATCGGTTCCAGCCAAAACAAAAAACAAAAAAAAGAAACAACAAGAGCGGAACATTTTTAATGTTCACTGTAAAAAATGGCTGTGAAATCTACAGTTATTTACTGTCGATTTCACAGTAACATTACTGTATAAGATTTTTACAGTAAAATATTGTAAAGTTTACAGTAAGACTGTAAAAATCACAGTAGTCCAAGCATTACAGTTGAAATCACAGTAGTCAATGCATTACTGTAAAAAAATCACAATTTAGCCACTATAGTACTGTAAATAGTAAAGTAAACTACTGTAATTTTCCTTTTTTTTATCATATCTTTCTTTGTACCCCTTTCACATGGACGGCTCCAGATTATTGTTGTTCATAATTCATCACCGGAATATGATGTAAATACTCGATGGTGAGCTTTAAGTAAAAGTGTAATATTAATCAATTAAAATGTGTCATGTAACTTGTACTCTGATGCACCTGCTGCAGGTTTCTATTCCATACAATATATATTTTTTAAAGAATTCACATAAGATTCCAAGAATATTTTTTGTTTGTTTGTTTGTTTGTTTTGTGACTGTAAATGGGTGTTTGGGTGTAAATGGGTGTTAACAGGGCAATAAAATATTTGATAAGCCTTATCTTAAACTTCTCCAAAGTCTCCGCAGACATGGTCTAACAATATAGGCTTCATAAACGCATAATTTTTTGAGATATCATCCTCAGATTTGAACTGAAGCATGACCATTGGTTATAAGTTGCAATAGTATATTCACATAATTATGTATATTAATATTTAAATATTGTATACATTTAATAAATATAATCTTAATATTTGTTGTTTTTATTTTTGAGCTTATATATCTCTCAATATTAATAACATCTGATTAATTTTGAGTTTTGAACTTGAGCCAAAACTCTCAAGCTTTGTAAATATATGTTGGTTATGTGTCTATTCAGAATGACTTATGAGCAGCAGCCTTTTTATTTTGGGTAGGCTATGTCATGTGCATTACTTGCCAAAATTGGGGCTGTCTGGTTAACTCATAAATATGTACCATGGGATTTTTATTTTACAAACATCAGTGTTATATATATTTTTTTCTTCGGAAGCAGGCGAGATAAAGGTGCAAGTTTCCAGAGCTGTTTGGCGAAATCAAAGCGCCAGAGTGGGCGGAGTTTACCCAGTCTAGAACGATCTAGAATCTGTGGGGGAAAAAAGCGCGAAAGAGGCAGCAGCACTTGAATTTCTGACTCGTCGTCAGTGACAGACAAGTTCCGTTAATTCTCAAATCTAAGTTTCTTTACACACGGCTTTGTCTTGTATTTATTTTGTTTTCGTCTTTGTGTTGATTTCTTTAACTTTTTGCCTGAGAGGAATTCAGCGACAACGTTTCCGTGAGAGCTCCGACGGAGACGTCTTCGCAGCCGTTAACGTTAAGCTCCGTTAATAACAGACTATTACTCAAATTTACGTTTCTTTATACACGGATTTGTCTTGTGGTTGTAAAGTTATTTATTTTGTTTTCGTCTTTGTGTTGATATCTTTCACTTTTTGCCTGAGAGGAATTCAGCGAAAACGTTTCCGTGAGAGCTCCGACGGAGACGTTTTCACAGGCTTTAACGTTAATGTATTTTTCCCACCCGTGGCCTCTGCCGGAGTTTCCATCTTGGAATCGCGGATCCTTCACAGACTGCTTATCGGGACTTCCAGAAAATCAGTAAGTAACTTTACCATCACTACTTCGAGCAAAAAAAGAAATAAAAAAAGAAAGTTCAGTGCCACACCCTTGTCAGGCTGTGGAAAGCCAACAGCCTGTAGAGAACCTTGCAGATTATTACCCTCTTTCTGTATATAATCAATTTGGTCTTAATCGTGTTGCTCTGCATCATTCTGTGTTTCAGAAGAATGAGTAATGGACTCCATTGAGAAGGCAATACAGGCCGTGCTACCACAGCTAGATGAAGCAAAGCTTGAAACTTTAGTCAATGAGTTGGTGAAAGTAGGTGTTGAAGGACCAGATGATCTGCAGTTTATTCAAGAAGATGACATCAAACATCTGCTCACACCCATTCAGTGCAGAAAAATTATTCATTCCTTGAAAGGTGAGATTAGTTCTTTTAATTAACATATATTAGTTGATCCGCTACAATTAATAACTAAATAAATCCGCAATCATTCAATCATAATTTTGTAAAAAAAAAAAAAAAAAAAGTGGTTATATGTGGATGTTAGTGTATACCTGGTCCAAGATTCTGTCCCCTTTGGTCAGGCAGGTGACATGTTGATAGAACTTGAGGAGTACAGATTGAGGTTAGAATTATTGAAATCCCCCACGGCAATAAATGCCCTTCTGGATGTGCAGTTTGCTGTTTGCTAATGGCAGTATATAAAGCCAAATTTGCTTTAAAAAAAAAAATAAATAAATAAATAAAAGATGGTATATACGGGAAAAATAAAAACTATATTCTTGCCTCTGCAATGCTGTCTCTGCACTAGATACAGTTATTCCATGCAAAACTACAGACCCACAGCTTTCCAAAGAGCCTAATCACTTGATTATAGGCCCAAGTATGTAAGAACAGTGCAATACAGTACAGAAGGATAGTGGTCGCATTGCAATTGAAAACAGCATTTAAGATATTGCCCATATTCCCCCATCCATGCAGATCACATAGTCATGCATTGCATTTGCTCTTTTTTTAAACACATTGATTTTAATATACACCTGCAATGCGGCTGAAAAAAAGCACATCATCAAAAATATTTCAATGTTAACATGTAAAATAATTTTCTTGTTTGCCATCAGTTGACCTCAAATCACCCATCTAGGCTGATTAGTAATTGAGATGAAGCCATGACAACCATTTTTGAAATGACCCTTTTCCCAAGATCAGATTTAAATACATTTTAGTCTGTTATTTAGTATTTTTTATAGTTTGTTTATTTGAACTGTACCAGAATCCAAAAAAACAAAACAAAAAAACATTTTATATAAATTTTGTTGGTTTAACCCTATATTGACCTACCTATAAGGACTTGACGGCCACCATTTTGATTTTATTTTATTTTTTAAGTTTTAGTTTAAGTACATCTGATACTATTGTAAACCACTAAGAAACCTTTTGTTAGATTTTTTTTTTTAGGGTCAAACCTTATCTTCACCTGACTATTCTGTGCTTTCACAGTGTGTAATGCAGGTCCTTCAAATCCCCAGCTGAGCCCTTCATCGTCTGAGCCACTGTCAGTTGCCTATTCCAGCACATGCCCCATATCATCTATAAGTCCCATCTCTGCATGGGTGAACAGTTTTGAGGTGCCATGGAACAAAGTGAGGCTGACTCTTAGAAGAGCAGTAGATGCTGGTGAGAGGCCAGCTCCGGATGACCGCAGACACTTGATAAAAGTCACTGTTGATGCGATGAGAGAGCGTTCCTTGAACCCTACTCGCAGAGAGTGTGTGGTAGTGGCTAAAGCTATAACTCAAAAATATCCAAATAGCTTTTTAGACAAAAATGAAGAGGGGGAGCTAATTGGATGTGGGTATTTCAGCATTATAAATCAGCTCAAAACCAGAGTAGAATATTTGAATCGAGGCAACTCTCTTTCCCGTCTGAGGAAGCACAAACGCACCCAGAGAGATGATGAGGATGGTGATGATGACCAGCCAGCAGTAGCTACATGTGCAAGAATCGACAGTTATGGGTGTGTTCGTTGGCAGCCAGCGGACTATCCAGATGGGGAAACATCAGCATCATTAGAGGAAAAGAAGCTTGAGATGATTGATATATTCAGCCGAGAGGGACTAAAGGGCGCTGAGAGAGGAAGGGTAGAAGACCTAATGGCAATCACTTATGCCAAACAGCGGGAATACATCAACGCAAAGCCTTCCCCAAGCATTCTGGATGTGGGTAAAGAGTGGCCATTTCTCTTTTCACAGAAGTTTTTATTGTCACACTTCACCACTCTCACCAATGTTGAACTATACACAAGACTGAATGAAGATATGGACAAAAAGGGTAAAAGACTCCTGGATTTCTTCAGTAGTCAGATTACAAAGTGGAGGAAAGAAGTAAGAGCTGTTCTGAAGGAAGCCATAAAGAAGGACCGAGAAGGATCTGATGGCCTAGCAGCGATGCTTGTGATGTTGGCACACTTCAAAGAGCAAGAGGAGTCAATTTTTCTCATTGCTGATGTAAGTTCCTTAATTATTTAAATCTTTTATTTGGAGTTTTCAACAATTAACTGTCACATTTACCTGTACACAATTGTATCTCATTTCCCTGATTAGAGTGAGAATTGTTAATGCAGGTTGACGAACCTCCAGTTTTTCAAGTAAATACAGGTTTGTGTCAGGTTTATGTTATTGGTGGTTGAGCACTTTTTCCTTGATAGACCTCACCTCACAATATAACCCACTTGGTGCAAGCTTCTATCTCAATTCCTGGGTAAATGCTGGGTAAAGTCACTGTTGTCCACTGTGAGCACGATATTTTAATTAATATTTTAATTAAGAGAAAATTGATGTAGTGTTGTAATTGATAAAGATATTGTGGTACTTAGTAAATTTTTTGTGTAAACCTTTCACAAACCTTCAGAGCAAAAAAAGGACCATTGCTCATTGCTTCCTTATCAACAAATTTCAAAAAGCTTTTTCTATCCTAGAGATAATATACAGCCTACCTTGTTTCAAGTAACACTTATCTTTGCTGGCATAGGAGACTACCACTCCCGCAGACGCAGAGGCCCAGCTGTCTCTCCCAGTCACTCCAAGGATCATCATGCTCGGTAAGTTTCACATTCAATGTTAACGAATCCTTTGAATGTATAGGGCACAAGCAAAGCAAAGTTTCTGGAAAACACTAGTGAATGTGTGTTGTGTCATTCTCTGCTTCTGCACCAGTCAGTAACAGCACAGTCACTCCAAAACTTAAGTTATGTGGAGTAATCTCTCATCTTTAGTAGCCACCTATAATGTCGTGATTGCTATTTCAGATTGCTTGCTATGCCTGTATCACTCATTGTTTTTCTATCACCAAACCAGTTATTGCTGCTTAAAGGATTAGTTCACCTCAAAATGAAAATTTCCTAATAATTTACTCTCACCCCAATGCCATCCAAGATATCCATGTCTTTCTTTCCTCAGTGGAAGAGAAATTAAGTCTGAGGAAAACATTTCTGGATTTTTCTTTGAATAATGGACTTCAATTCTAACCAACGTTTTGAAGTCCAAATCAATGCAGTTCAATTGTTAGGATTGAGTTGGGAACTAAATCTTCACATCGAAAGGTCGCGCTCCATTTCACCGGCCATCTTTGCGTATTTCCACCGGCGATATCGAGCGCAACCTTTCGACTTGATGTAGTTCCCAGCTCAATCCTAACAATTGTAGTTAAAAAGTATATAAATTATTATTATATTTTTTTAGAAAATGACCAATCATTTCGCTAGATAAGACCCTAATCCTCAGCTGGGATCCTGCACAGCCCGTTGAAGCACTTCAAAGATCTTTGAAACTGCATTGATTTAGACTTCAAAATGTTGGTTACAATTGAAGTCCATTATTTGAAGAAAAATCCAGAAATGTTTTCCTCAGACTTAATTTCTCTTCCACTGAGGAAAGAAAGACATGGATATCTTGGATGGCATTGGGGTGAGTAAATTATTAGGAAATTTTCATTTTGAGGTGAACTAATCCTTTAAAGGGTTAGTTCAGCCAGAAATAAAAATTATGTCATTAATGACTCACCCTCATGTCGTTCCAAACCCGTAAGACCTCTTCGGAACACAGTTTAAGATTTTTTAGGTTTAGTCCGAGAGCTTTCTGACCCTCCATTGAAGCTGTGTGTACGGTATACTGTCCACGTCCAGAAAGGTAATAAAAACACATCAAAGTAGTCCATGTGACATCAGAGGGTCAGTTAGAATTTGTTGAAGCATCGAATATACATTTTGCTCCAAAAATTACGACTTTATTCAGCATTTTCTTCTCTTCCGGGTCTGTTGTGAGCGCATTCACAACACTGCAGTGACGCCCCTGACATACAATGCTGCTGACGTGTTTTTTTTTTTGTTATTGGTTGCACCAGAAAACACGTCAGCAGCGTCGTACGTCAACCGTCGCGTTCACAACAGACACGGAAGAGAAGACAATCCTGAATAAAGTCGTAATTTTTTTTATTTTTGGAGCAGAATGTATTTTCGATGTTTCAGTAAATTCTAACGGACCCTCTGATGTCACATGGACTACTTTGATGATGTTTTTATTAGAGTTGTTCCGATTCCGATACTAGTATCGGAAATATCTCCGATACCACAACAAATTCTGGCATCGGCGAGTACATGAACCCATATACCGATCCGATACCATTTTCTTAAAAAAGACCTAGTTATGACCGCAAGCTTTGCCTAACCGCTGCACGGTTCTTCTTCGCTGCTCAAAATGCATTGAAAACACAGGAAGTTGTGCTGTGTTGCCACAAGCAACCCCTGTTTAGAGCAGCGAAGAAGAAATGAAAACGCGTTAGCAGCCCTTATCTATATATGACTGGATCACTCATCACATTCTAAACTGCCAAAAGACAGTGAAGCCGCTACTATATTATAGATCAGTGGTTAGCAGTATGTCTCTGTAGTACCGGTAGTTACAGACTCTCGAGTATATTCAGTACCCGCAGCTGCGTTCAGTCGCTTCCGTGTAAGTCAAAGCGCAGGGCTCCAGACAGTAGCCGAATATATACTAGTGTCTGTGAATATTAAACTGCAAAATACTATTTAAATATTACTCCCGCAAAATCTACATCTCTGTGGGTGACTGGCACAGATGCGCGAGAGCTCGCTGTTTTGTAGTCTCTGCTGTGTGTCATGAGGACACGAACGCATAAACCGTCACTTCATGAGAATTTACCGTTTCATTTGAGAATACTGTCATATCATAAACACAGACACTCAAAGATCTTCATGGCAGCCCATTAAAATAAATGTTTGGTTTACATGAGTAAATTGACAATATATAAAGCTACTGTTGTAGCCTACAGTAATAATAATACGTCTCTATAATAATAATAATTATGCCTAGATGGTTGCTTGTTTTTTACTTGTTTTGTTGTAAAGAGATTATCTGATTAATAGATCTTTTTTTTATATTCCTAGACTTATTTGTTGCAGTTTTTTTATACAGTTATATTGTAAAACTTAAATACCTTTTTTAGTTTGCGGTGTTAGATTTTTGGCTGCATATGCATATGCAAGTTCTTTTTTGCATATGAAAATAAATAATACTGTCAAATTCATGTTAGATAATAAAAATACTGTAATAAATACAGTAGTTCACCATGTATTTGTTCATGTTTTATTGAGGGATCTGTCTGAAGCACACCATAAAAAGAATTCTAGCAATTTACACAGGGCTAGTAGTATATACAGCTGTATATACAGATACACACCCAGGTATCGGATCAGTACTCGGTATCGGCCGATACCCTGAGCCCAGGTATCGGAATCGGTATCGGGAAGAGAAAAAGGGTATCGGAACATCTCTAGTTTTTATTACCTTTCTGGACATGGACAGTAGACCGTACACACAGCTTCAATGGAGGGACTGAGAGCTCTCGGACTAAATCTAAAATATCTTAAACTGTGTTCCGAAGATAAAAGGAGGTCTTATGGGTTTGGAACGACATGAGGGTGAGTCATTAATGACATAATTTTCATTTTTGGCTGAACTAACCCTTTAATGCACTGCTTCGAAGATATGTATGCTCCCTGCCCTGTTTTTACAATAATTTATGTGGAGAAAATCTTTTATAGAATGTATTGCTATGAAATATAATTTTTGTGATGACTCTTGTCTTTACTAAGGAGAGACAATACTGACTGCAAAAAAATGGATGCTGTCGATCGAGGGGAAGGTCTTAATCCCACCTGGTGCTCACATGGCAGACTTCACCACTGCCTTGGCCGCTCTCTTCGCCTGTTACTATGTATTCAACCTAGAGTATCAGGTGGAAGCCAGCACAACACTGGAGTTTGTTCAGAGGTATTTTTTATCTTAAATAGTTTGATTGCAGTGTAAAAGCAAATTGACAATTGAAAAGCTGTTCAAAATCATCTTCTCCCTTTAAAATTAGGGCTGTGAAATGACACTGGTCTCACGGTTCGGTTCGATTACGATTATCATGTCATCGATTCAGTTCAATTCGATATCACAATGCATCGCGATGCACCGCATTCTCAATTTGACATTTTTCTTCAAAAGTGATGTGTGCGCACGTGTGTGTGCTGGCCTGTTCAAACAGTGACATTCCAGTTGGGAGTAAAGCTTGTTTATGCCATTAAGAAAAGAAAAATCTGTCATATAAATTGTTTTAAAGAAATATTCATTTAAAAGCAGCGTTTATTAATCGGTGTATTATGTTACCATTAAAGATGCACGCATCAACCGTCGCTGAGTCCGCTGTTGAAGGTTACGATCATCCATTTATAATCACGCATAACAACACAGAATAATAGTAATTTGAACATCGGGTCAGACTCTGCCAGGCGTTAACAGCTCGGGGTGAAAACGGCTAACGTGGTTTATCAAGTTAGTGGTATTACCTCCTGCATATTCTATTTGTGCGTGGCATGAGCGCACACAGTGCGTCTTCTGCAGGATGTGCTTACCAGGTTGTTCATAAAAGCTGAAATGTGCCCAGATGTAGGCTTTAAAAGTAGTTGGAGCATCTTTAATTACTCGCACTCGCGTCTCGCCTCCCTCTGCCATTGTATGCTACCGCGACAAATGACGTCAGAAAAGTGTCAGTACATTATAATCGATTATGGTCTATTACTGAGCCGATACCGTATCGTCCTCATCTGCATCGTAGAAACGATAAATTTTGACACCCCTATTTAAAATGTTATGGAATTGGGCTGGGCGATATGGCTGAAAACTGTATCACAATATAAGTGTTTCATATTGGTCGATATCGATAATTATTGATATTTTTATGACCTATTTAAAATAAGGAACAGGAGAAAAATATATTACATTTAAAAAAATTTATTTTAAAGTTAAAGGAATAGTTCACCTCAAAATGAAAATTTCTTTCTTTCTTCAGTGGAAAAGAAATTAAGTTTTTTGAGGAAACAATAGCAACCAACTGAGTTATTTGCCATTGAAGTCCATTATATGAAAAAAAAAATCCTGAAATGTTTTCCTCAAAAAACTTATTTTCTATTGAAGAAAGAAAGACGTGGATATCTTGGATGGCATTGGGGTGAGTAAATGATTAGGAAATTTTCATTTTGGGTTGAACTAATCCTTTAACCTTCCCCTGATTCATAGGTGTGATTGGCAAAGGACAAAAAAGCAGGAAAATATAATGCGCACCTATCATGACGCAGTGACAGCACGTGTGATTATTCCAGTAGTTAGGACATCGCACAAGATTTGTGTTAACACAGAACACATTTCATCACTGGATAGTGTTTGTTGTTTATTTAAAGTGTGGTTTATGTCAGCTGAATGTGCTGAACGCTTTTCAGAGAAGATGAGGCAACGTTATTTTAGTACAATTCACACCCAGCGATAATTCAGGGAAAAAAATCTCCGAATGCTTCACGTGAAACTTCGGTCTTCCGACCTATCATTGTGTCAGTTCTCAATTGATTTTGATGGTAATATCAATTTTAATTGATAGGCGCGAAGGGAGAAATAGCAAGACAGTTTGAAGACTGTGAGAGTGTGCGCGCGATGCTGGAGGAGGGGCTCTCTTTCTCTCTCTGCTCGTTCTCTCAGTAACATGCGCTTGCCTGTCAGAATTGGCGCAGCAGTCAGTCATCTTATCTACATCACTCACCGATCAAACAAGGCTTTCCACTTATCACTCCACGCCGGTTCTGTTATTGAAGAATCCAACACGAGACAACGATATGGTGCAACTAAACTGTTACATGATTGGCTGGTAGTGTGTTACTCCCTATGTTGCTAGGTTACCAGAGAGTGAGTGCCTTTGTTCATGCAAAGAAAAAAACAAAATCGAACGTTTTATCGAACGCATTTTTTATTGATATTGATTACATGTCTATCGCGATACATATTGTTAATGTTTTATGGCCCAGCCCTATTATGTAAAGTATCTGAGTATCTAAATAGTGTAGGTTGAAGCCTCCTAACAACTTGAATGCTTTAGGAGGACTGTTGGGCATGTACACACTATATTTTTTACATAAAACCTTTTGGGAATAATTAAGCTCCTAATTCTTCATTTTTTTTCAGGCCATCTGATGTTGAGAATATATCTTCTGGTTGAAGAATTGTAGCTTGTTCAGGAGGTTCTTTGTTGTTTTCCACGTCTCAGATCTTTAAAGGAGTATGGTGTTAATGCTTGAGTCGAATAGCCGTAGTTTGGTCTTGAGTGTCAAATGCAGCTCTTGCCTTTCCCATTCTTGTGGTTAACCATCAAGCTGGCCAGTGTCTTTCTGTTTGCACTTTGGTCGTTGTGCTAATATGGAGACCTGTCTCAGCTGACTTCTGTTCTACCCCTCTCAGTTTCTCTTACATTTGTTGGTGTTTTTGGGACAGTGATGTGATATAATCTGCAAAGTCTAGGTCA
The DNA here is from genome assembly GCF_023724105.1 of Carassius gibelio. Classification (NCBI taxonomy): domain Eukaryota; kingdom Metazoa; phylum Chordata; class Actinopteri; order Cypriniformes; family Cyprinidae; genus Carassius; species Carassius gibelio. The sequence continues at coordinate 14,162,468 of NC_068408.1, read as the reverse complement.
TCCAGTTGTGTAAATGGGGTCCATTGGATCCCATTGCGCCTGTTGTCAGTGGCTTGCCGCATGACCTAGTCGGCCGCATGATGTAGTCAACCTTCGAAGAGGAATGGTAATCAAGAAAGTAGACAGCCTTGACTAACTCCTGTTGAGATGTGAAATGCCTCTGTGTATGATTGCGACTGGCCTTTATGTATGATTCTACATTGCTCACTGCACTTACAGTTATTCATTAATGTGCGCATATTGTCCCATCGGTTAATTCCTATACTCATGTTCATAGGTTTTTAGTCAGGATTAATCCTGACTCCAACAAGTGCACTGCCAAGGAGCAGATGAGCAAGACGACTGGGAGAGTGGTGAAGCGGAAGACTTCATACATGAACCCCCATGTCATCTCCTTCATCAGGGACTTCACGGAGTTCTATTTGCTAACTGACTAGATACAGGTGAGGTTCTGATAATAGCTTTAATAATAATTATAATACAATTAATAATATAGGTATCTGTGGGTTTAATATAATTAATCATAATTTGATAATAATAATAATAATTATTAGGAATGCACCAATACTGGTATCGATATCGGGCCGATACTAAGCTCAATGTTCTCGTACTCGTAAAAATGATTTTTTTTTACTCCGATACCAACAACCGATACCAGGCGTGTAAATAGTGTTTGTGTTTAGAAAAAGAAACACTGACAACAGAGGGTATAATGGGGATAAAAAAGGCAGTATATGAAGTAAATCTATCTTACTAGTGAAATATTAAAAGAAATATAGTAACACACATTGCTTTGGTGCGCCAGCTGATAAGAGAAAAACGTGCTGTGGCTTGAGCGTGCAGCGGGACAGACGCGTGAGCTAGTCGAGCGCATCCATTTATCCAAACGTCATTGGAAAGTTTGTAGTTCAGTCAGATGTAAATGGCAAAGAAAGTCAAACAAGACAATGTAGCTTATCAACGTTAACTGACGAGAGAGAGAGACTTGTTGATTGCTCTTGATTGACTAAATCATATATGTAAGTAAAACATAAACTGTTACCTTATTTATTAGGGCTGGGTAAAAAAATATGGATTTTTATTTTATTTTAATTGATTCTCATTTTTGCAAAACTGATACTGATTCTTAAACATTTTCATCGAGACATCAGTAGCTATATTACTAATATCAGTGATACACGCCTTCATTCATAAAATATTCCATTAACATATAACATATGGGTAGGGGTGGGTACCGAAAGCTGGTATTAAACGGGCCCCGGGGCTGAATTTTGAAAGACCGCTGTATCGATAAGCTCGGACGTTATCGGTTCTGCTGTCGGTACTTGGAAAAATACACGTAATGTTATTATTGCTATAAAGACGTTTTATTTCGCCAACCTTTTCTATATACCATAATATTAAACCGTTTGTCTGTGATGCATTTTTGCTATTCGCAGTCCGAGAGAGAGCGATCTCCACAGTGCGCACATGACAGCCCTAATGAGTGACGTTGGAGGACAGAACTAAACATTCAAACATAGCCTGGTTACACTTCAGATTTTTGATTACTCTGATTTTATTTTAGATTTTGGCTTCCAAAGATTATAATAATAATAATATATTTGAGGTAAAACGATTAAAAACTATAGCTGCATTCTGTATAGCGCAACTTAATTCCCTTTGCAGCAGTAGGCTACGCTCTCATTTTTCCCTACAACTTAAACGTAACGACAGAATCAGATTCAGCATTCAGTGATTGTTGTAAAATGCAGTCTAGCTACTGTTGCTAAATTGCGGGACGCTTTTAATAATAAAAAGAGCTATTAATAGCACAAAAATATGCTCATGAGATGCTGTTCCCAAGGCGGCGCACGCAACGAGATGAGCAAATTATACTTTCAGTTTCATGTGCACGTCTAAACTAGCAAATGTACACAAAAATATGTCTAAAATGGACATAGGTATGGAAATAGTTGTCAGAAAATATAGCGCATCAGTCACCTATTAGATCTGCACTCGGTCTTAAAGGGTCAGTGTCTAATAAACATGCTGACGATTGCACCATTACTGTGAATTAAACAAAAAAAAGGCTTAAATGAATAACTTCAGCTTTAATAAGCATTAATCTATCTATGATAAACTATGCAGCGTTATTTTACATTTGATTGCTTTACTAGAATTCTGTTTAGACCATACCTGAACAGTAGTAGACCTTCCTGAAATTAAAGCACTGTGCAGGCCTATATAATGTGTATCTTTGTTAATTGTTTATCTTTTATATATATATATCAAAGAGTACCGACAAGAATACCGTTAAAGTATCGGATCGATCGATCGAAGCCGTATCGGTAAGAGTAGTAATACCATTAAAACCTTAATGATTCAGATGTTCCAATTCGATTTCGATTCGAAAAAAAAAAATTTCGCAAAATCTCAAAGCATTAGCTGTAACATGGAGGCTGCAAGCCTATGAACAGTGTAGGAAAACTAATACCGGCTTTTGGGTGATAGATAAATATCAGGGCCTGAATTTCTGTGATATTTTTTTTTTAGAATCTGTGTGGATTAATATACTCAACCTACAGGCTAAAGTGAAGCAGTGTTTGCAGGAATTTACCGCATTATAAGTGGGAGACCAACGGGAATGATTAAAATGATGCGCATAATACCACGCCGAAATTAGAGCCCTGAATATGGAAAAAAATCGATTCGTGGTCCCTAATAATCGATTTTGAATCGACCACATTTTAAAAAACGATTAATCGATAATAAAAAAATTTTGCCCAGCCCTATTAACATAAAGCCATAAAACTTGAAAATCAGTGTTTCCCACATATAGACTAATTCGTGGTGGTGTGCCACAGAATCAACAACGGCTGCCTGCCACATTGCGTTTCATTATTCATTTTAAAAAAAAAAAAATAGTGTTGAAAGAAAATGATTAACTCACCCTCCATTTCTCTCAGCCGCCAAAACGAATTTTTGTCCCGCCAAAGCCATTTGAATGGTGTGATGTAGATGACTGCTGCACTTGTGACAGGGCGCATGTTACTGATAGAACGAGCAGAGAGCCCTGGCCGCGCACGCACTCTCACAGTCGTCAAACTGTCTTGCTCTCTCTCGCTCCCTCAGGCATGTTCCTGTGGCTCAGTGTTGTAGAGCATTGCATTAGCAGTGCAAAAGGTTATGGGTTCAATTCCCAGGGGAACACATGTTAGGAAATAAATGTTAGCCTGAATGCACTACAAGTCGCTTTGGATAAAAGCGTCTGCTAAATGCATAAATGTAAATCTAAATATTAATCAAAATCAATTGAGAATTGACATGATGGTAAAAGATCGGAAGACCGAAGTTCATGTCGAGCATTCAGAGATTTTGTTTCCCCTGAATTACCGCTGGGTGTGAATTGTGCTAAATAAAACGTTGCCTTATGTACTCTGAAAATTGTTCCGCATCAGCTGAAATAAAAACACTTTCAATAAACAAACAAAAAACTATCCAGTGATGAAATGTTGACAAAAATCTTGTGCAATGTCCTAAACTCCCGGGATAAAACGCGTGCCATAGTCCGCTACTGACACGTCTGATTCTCGAACTAATGACTCTTTTGAACCGATTACATTTAATGAATGGTTAAAACAACTGTCCAACACTGAACTCGCGAGTCGTCTGAATCGGTGTATAACAAATTGGTAACACTTTACAATATGGTTCCATTTATTAAACTTGTTAACTACATTAGTTAACATTAACTAATAATAAACTGCACTTCTACAGCATTTATAAATCTTTCTAAATGTTCATTTCACTATTTACTAGTAGCCTACATTATTAAAATAAAAAGTTGTATTTGTTAAAAGAGCACTCTACTTTTTTTGGAAATAGGCTCATTTTACAACTCCCCCAGAGTTAAACAGTTGAGTTTTACCATTTTCGAAACCATTCAGCTGATCTAATGTGTTTTCTTCTTTAATTTCAGGGCTCCAACTAGGATTCTAGGTCTCCAAGGTCAGGGCATGCAAGAGGCCATAGTGGCAGGGGAAGTTTATTTTCCTTTCTGTTTTAAATGTTGATGCAAATGTTAAATATTTAATTTTTTTTTAATGTTCAATATTTTATTTTATTTCAGTATTGCCATAGTGTTATTTATTACTCTTTAGAATGTGGTAATAATCAGTTATTTGCACAGCTTCAAAGTAGTTAAATTTTTTGACCATGTTGTATCAATTTGCGTTATTGTTCTGCCATAGCAACCAGTCATGTGGAACTAGTGAATGAACTAGTAACAGTTTGCTCTGTAACTTTACAAAACTTGTAATGAAATAGCCTCGTTTTGTAAAATTTTCTTAAGTCAGTAATTAAATTTAGCAACAGTAGAATACGCAGATAATAGACTTCACGCCATTAAAAATTACAAACACAGAATGTTCGTTAACTTTGGATGGCATAATGGCATGTTGTCCAATGTCAATTATCCCTTTATGTTGTACCTGTTTTGTCATTCCTGTTCACCAAATGTTTTTAAATAAACAACTGTTAACAATTTTCTTATTGTCTGCAGTTGATTGCAGGGTTTTAGAATATGGGTGATTCTTTTAATGATGGCTAATATTAAATCACAGTGATACAGTATTTAAATTGTACAGTGGGAAACTGAATTTACAGTGATTAACTGTTATCTACTGCTTATAGTACTGTATTGCATACAATACATAAAAACAGTGCTTAACTGTTTTTTTGTATGTAAATACAACTAAAATCAGTGTTTCATTGTTTTTTTTTGTATTTTACAGTGAATACACAAACTACTGTAAATGGAAGTACAGTACCCTTACTGTAAAACGTATTCACAGTAACTTACTGGCAACAATTAGCCAGTAAGTTACTGTAAATACAACTAAAATCACAGTATTTAATTGTTTTTGATTTCACAGTGTATACATAAAATACTGTAAATGGAAGTACAGTACCCTTACTGTAAAACATATTCACAGTAACTTACTGGCAACAATTAGCCAGTAAGTTACTGTAAATACAACTAAAATCACAGTATTTAATTGTTTTTGATTTCACAGTGTATACATAAAATACTGTAAATAGAATTACAGTACCCTTACTGTAAAACGTATTCACAGTAACTTACTGGCTAATTGTTGCCAGTAAGTTACTGTAAATTTTACGGTACATTTTTTACAGTGTTTAAATGAAACATTCAGAAGCTAAATTACTTTAGTTGACAAATTAAAAGACAACGAGTGAATGATTCTCATTCATAAGTTTCAATATGGAGCCCTGTATAGACAACTAGAGGTCATCGCAGATCAACATATATGTAACCAATCAGCAAAATAACTCACCATTCCAAGGTGCATGTTGGAAAAACCAGTAACCACCTCCACCATAGTTCACAAATACCATAACCGTCAGAGAGAATCTGTAAACAAAATGACACAAAAAAATGTAATCAGTATATGGAGTATTTTTAATGAACTATTATCTAAAAATATATTAAAATTGAAAACAGTTATTTAGATTGTAATAACATTTTACTGTATTTTTTGATCAAATAAAATAGATTTGATGAGAATAAGAGATGGCTTTCATCATACTAACCCAAAACCTTTGAACAGTTGTGTACAAACAAATAAGCAAAAATCATTACAAATTATCATTACAATATCCTTCGGTACCTCATCTGTCACTTGTACCTTTAAGGTAAACTGTATCAGTATTATGGATCATAAGACCAGAAGGCGTGGCATTTGTTTTATATATCAGAGACGAAATGCTGTGTAAGGTAATGCAAGCTAAGCATTATGAATCACTCAGGAAATGAACGGTTGTCCTCTGAATCGCCTCACCCAGAAGTGCTGACTAAAGCCCTCTGCTGTAATTTATTGTAGACGCGTAACTTTTTGGCGCAAGGAAGCCAAGCTGCAACTTACTGTGCATGATGGAACACTACATTGAATTAGCAACAGCAGGAGATGCTTTTTATTGCACGTCAGAAAATGCATGTTTGCACTATACAACATAAATATACCCGTGGACATGAAATTGATTTTTGTGATCAGACCCTGAGACAACACCTCAGCTATTAAACTGACAACACTCAAATCGTGGCGTTGAAGTGTTCTCTTTGGTTTCTCTCTGTAAGAACATACAGAGAAAGCAAAGCACTGCATGGACCTTCAGATAAACTTCATTCTATCTAACCAATCTAAATTTTATATTCAATTAGGAGATCATAACGGAGACCATTACTGCTCCTTTTAGGCCTAACCTCCTGATACAAGATTTTAATCACATGCCAGCTTCTAAAGAGCTTGTCTTTGTCTTTCTTCTCTCTCTATCTCTTTTACACTCACACTCTTTCTCACACACACTTTGCGACGGCATCCATTAGTATCCATAGTAACGATGACAAAGGTTAAGTAATTTTCAAGATGAAACTATATGGCACAATGTTTGCAATATAGCATGTTAAAGCCCATCATTTTAATTAAAAACCCCTCAGTGTTTGGGAGGCTTCCACTCTCTTAAAAAAAACCTTCCAAATCAAATTAAGTTTTTTAAGTAAATAAAAATAAAACACAACAGACACTAACAATGCGGTGTTTTTGTGATGCCTCTTATTATTAACCACTGTTGTTAACAAGTACAAAATGTATTTTGGCAGTTACTCCCAGTGTATATTTATCATTGTCATTTTATCCCAGAGCTAAAGATCTTTGTAATTCCTGAGTGGGCACATTTGTAATTTATACACACTGCAGTTTTCACTAAAAGCCTGAGATCTCAAATAAAACTAGCACAGGTAACACTTGAAATAAGGAGTTAAATAAAATGACTTGCAATGGGAGTACATCATTACATACAATCGGAAAATGATTTAGGCCTACATTCAAATTAAATAACGTAGTTGACGCTAATGATTTTTGATTTGTATAAACAGCAGTTTCCACTGTAACAAGTTTGAGATTTCAAATAAAACGAGTGCAGGTAAAATTTAAATATGTTAAACTATTAAAATCAAGGAGTTGAATAGCATGGTTTGCGATAGGAGTATGATTAACATTCAAATTAAATTACATAGTTAAAGTTAAAGCTGTTCCAAGCCTGTATGAGTTTCTTTTTTTCTGTTAAACATAAAAGAAGACATTCTGAAGAATATAGAGAACCAAAAGATGAAGGTCCCCACTGACTTTCACAGAGTGGAAAAACCAATGAGGAATTCAATGGGGACCATCAACTATTTGGTTTCCCCCATTCTTCAAAATATCTTTTGTGTTAAGCAGAAACTAATCTTCCAGTCGCCAAGAACAAAACGAAAGAGTTACACGTTAGTAAACTGTCTTGTTTCCTGCGTAGAAAAGAACAGGGTATATTTAACTAAATGAGCATGTTTCGAAGTACATTTGCTAGTAGCGTAACTAATCATCACAAAACAACCAGCATCAATTTGTAATTACAAATATGAGCAAACTGGTTGCAGGCTTTTTGCTGGCGAGACTAAAAACCAAATCCTTTTTAAAAAATTAAAATGCAAACAAAGTCTACAGTTATACTATATATAATGTTGATGGAAACTGATGAATTGAGGGTGCTATTTTCTTAGCTCTGAGAAAAACCATAGCCGCAACAATTTCACCAGGATGGTGGGCAGATGACAGGTGCTTCTGAATTCAGTGAAAAGTTTTGACTCGTTGCTGGACAGGCCATATTTCATGTTATAAAGCAAGGGAGTTGTTCCAACACTACAGGTTTTCTCTATGATATGCTCACAAAGAGCTAAAGACATCCACTGACATTATTAAGCTCCATGTTTAGCCAAATCAGGGATCCCATGTGTATTTTGTAGTGTTGATTTTGTTTTAGACCCACAATAGCTGCAAAGCTCTTGTGAAATATCATGTATTTGTTGCAGAATCTAATATTACCTTGGCATCATAAATCAAGAGACCTGACAAGCCAGCTGTGAGTCTATATGTATGAGATGATGTCTATATCATATTCAAATTCAGCACTCTAGTGCCAGATTACAGAATACTTAGGCTGAAATGTAGAAAACGCTGAAACAAAGAACCAAAGTCTCCAGCCACACTGATAAAACCATTAGGCTTAACAGGGAAATGGACTGTTTCATTTCCAAGAGTAAAAGCAGGTATAGACTGAGTGGAACATCTGTTTTTATCAGCACTGCAGTTTACAAGGAAAATGATTATAAATTTGAATGAATCATTTATGAATTGCTTTCAAAAGTTTCACATAAAGAGGCTGGAACTAAACATATGGCGTTTCTAAGAACCATAAAAGCTTGGTTATTCTAACTGTCACTGACAGTACAAATTGCCATTGGTGATTGCTATCTGAAAAGCACTTTTGCAACACACATGGATTATCCATTACACAAATCTTGATCTGGGAAGTCATATCTTTTCCAGCTCCAGATCTACAGCCTGCTGAATATGTGCTGATATGCTCCTTGTATTATTACATCAATTATTGGGAATTGAGAGGTCAAAGCCATAGCAGCTTCCTGTTTCGGGTGAGGAGTGCTTCTGTGTTTGCCCCCGAGCCACTATCAAGCCCTGCTGGGCTTCCCAATTAAATCACATCACCCTTGCTCAACAGCAATCCACTGTTCCCCAGCACAGAGGCAAAATATATTAGAGATGATGCCTAGAGCAACCTCTGTAAACAATGGCTCGAGTGAGTGTATGTCCAGCCTGTGACCCCTTACAATCTCTTTAGTCCCACAATGCATTCTATGAGCGAATGCGGCCGTCAAGCCATTGACAATTGATAGGTATTAATAGGTTCATAGAATTTAGAGAGTTCAACACATTCAAAATTAAGTTACCATTTTAGGCAAAATAACTGAAAAATCATTTTTTGGCACATACCCTCGAAATGTGTCCAGTGACTTCAGCCTTGATGACTTTGATTTGATTTTGTCCACAGAATGTTCATTATTCGCCTCATCCTTAAAAAACAAAAACAATCAATTCAGTATGTCATTAAATAAAGGTAAGTTCTAAGATTACAAATGTGTATTTGTAAATGAGTTGTCGTATCTACTATAAGTTCTTATATTCTTTGCTTTGAAACATAGCAGCAACATATTTGCATAATTCAACATAATTGAAGCTATACACACACACACACACACACACACACACACACACAGACACACACATACAAGATATATCATAAAGCATTTGCAGTTTTAGCATTTGACACTATTTTGTCAGGAAAAATATTGATTATGGCTTGTATATTGGGCATACTATTAATAAATGAATGTTCAAAATCAATCGTTGCTTTGGCCATGTTTGGGGAGCATGAGCAGCCTAGTACATGGTTGGGAAGCGTGAATAGTTTCTCTCATTTCCAAAGAAATGTTCCCATTCACCATATGGTCTGAGATGGCAGTGAGATCCATCACAAAGGAATTAGCATTACCCTCTTCCTGCTCTGCTCTCCAAACAACTGGATGAAATGCCGCAGACAAAGCTAATCAAACTTTCAGACCAGGACAATCAAACAAGATCTTACAAAATTAAACTATGTCTGCTAAAAGGCTCCTTGTTTGCTTTTTAGATGTGATCATCCAGGAAATAGCTGATTACAGTTGCTATGAACTAAGCATAAACAAATGTACAGTGTATGATGCATAAGATCTGTTCCTTGTATAATGTATGAACCGTTTTGCTCTCACCAGATCTATGGAGTTTAGAGATCCACGATGGCAGATACGGTTCTTTAGCCTCTGTGTACAGCTGCATCTGTAGGTGTAAAAACAATATTTTATTTTGATATCAACTTAAAAAAAACTGTTTACATACGGTTCAAAAGTTTGAAAGAAGTCTCTTATGCTAACCAAGGGTGCATTTATTCAAACTAAATATACAGTAAAAGCAGCAATTTTATGAAATAATAATACAATTTAAATTTAATGTATTTTATGTATTTTAAAATGTAACCTATTCTTGTGATGTCAAAACTGAATTTTCAATAGCCATTACTTCAGATTTTAGCAGCACATTATCCTTTGGAAATCATTCTAATATACTGCTTAGATGCTCAAGAAACATTTCTTATTGTTATTAATGTTAAACAGTTGATTTTTTTTTTTCCCCCAGGATTTTTTGCCAAATAGAAAGTTCAATAAAATGTAAAATATAAATCTTTTGCAACATTATAAACATCTTGTCACTTTTAAACAATTTAATCCATCCTTGCTGAATAAAAGTAAAAAAAAAAAAAATCTTAACCAAAACTTTTGAACAGCAGTGTAATTGGAAAAATAATATTATTACCTGAGTATGTAAGGCAAAGAGGCCCAAAATGCAGTGATAGAAGCCAGAATCAAGAATGCCGCCAACAGCGCTGAGGAATCAATAGCAAATAAATAAGAGCAATGGTTATACAAACTTCTACTGCGTATTGTTTTTGGGGTATTTTTTAAGAAGAACTTGTTTTGTTTATTTATTTATTTTGTTTATCGATAAGGATTATGTGAATGCCTGTTGAAGACAGCATTTAGTCCGTTAAAGTAATTTAAAAAATAAAGGTTTACAAACATGTTCAGTTTGTACGATTTTCTCAGCCTTCGCTCTGAACAACCTCTGTCACCCATGCTGTGCCACGAGGGAGCTCTCAAGAATCCAGCAGTGTCCTTTTATGTAATCTGAAACCAGTCTATAGGCGTACAATCAATCTATGAAACCCTAGCCTTGGGTCTCCAATAAGGCCATGTACTGAGGCAATATTTTCACAGTGCATGATGGAATGGATCATATCGGCTGTCCGAGGCCGTCCTCCATGATACTGACTGCTTAAGGGAAGGTGTAAAACAGGAGGCCAAAATGCTTCGTATTTCAAATATTTGGAAGCTGTACAGACATCTTTATTGAGTTTGTGTGTACTGCAAGATAAAACTAAAAATCAGACTGAAGTGAGATCAGGAGCATTTGATATACTTTTTCCGTAAAACTAAATTGAGTTCAACATTGTTACATAATGCTTACATAAGCCCTAAATCTTTTATTATCAAAACATGGACAAAAACCCTCACTCAGAATATCATGGCTAATCAAATGAACATGCTGTACCCGGTGATCTCAAGCCATTACTTTTCAATCAGACAGTGGCGATGTTTTGCGGAAAAACAAACACAGAAAGGACCATTTGATCAAAGTGTGAATACACTTGATGACACAAGGGGAAACAGTGCAGTTGTGATGATACTATAGTGATGACTGAGTGCAGGAGCCTGGACAAACTGGCCCTGAGATAAATAAACACTGCGTGCACATCCAACACTTTGCCCACTTAAGAGTAGCTTTAAGTATGTCATGTTTGTCATGTCTCAAATGTCCTTTAACTTAAGAGGCAAGAGAAACTAATTTGTTGCTAGTGTGAAAACGAGTAAAAAATTAACCAACACACACGCACACACACACATATACTGTATATATATATATATATATATATATATATATATATATATATATATATATATATATATATATATATATATATGTCCTAAATAAATTAGTTAACCTAAATAAAATAATGAATTTTTTTTTAATTCAGTTTAATATTATTAGATTGTTGTATTTATCTGTAAAAACAGGTTGAAAATAATGAGATTAATATTTTTTTATCTACTGACAGTTTTAACAGTGTAAAAAATCTGCACATAATTTTGTGAGGTACAAAATATTTTAAGGCTTAAAAATGTTATTTTAATAATTAAAAAACATTTAACAATTTTTTTAAAAATAAAATATGTCAGTACATTAAATCAAATGTTTTTATTTAAAAAAACTAATCTGCATATATGATATGGGGGGGGGGTAATTATAGGAACATAAAATATATAAATCCCTTTGAATTAAAAAAAATGGTAATAATTTTTGTAGGTCCATGGCATCAAAATATTAAAAAACTCTTACTCTAATCAAAAACTACCAAACTTCCTTTGAAAACAAGCTTTGAGGACAGTTGCTGTCTTGTGTTTATTTGTAGTGAAAGGTAATACAGTTTATGCTGATCATCACTGTCTAATTATCCTCAATCCTCAGTAAATTATTCTAAGCTTATTTCACAATAAATTATATAACACTAATTGCTGAAGTTGAAAATCTGCAACACTTAAAGTTACTCTAATTTGCGCAGTTTAGTCCAAATGTTAATAAGAGTCTAAGGTTGAGCAGACCAATTACTGTATGTTTGTACAATTTACTGCTTGTAGTCATCACAGACCCAAGACTGAGGTCAGAGTTTCTATTTTTCAGTCCAAGACAGCCTTAAAATATCAGTCTGGGAAAACACAGACACACACACACACACACACACACACACGCACACATACACACACACACACACACACACACACACTTAAGTGTAAGTTACATACAAGTTACACTAACATTATCACTGCAATTCAGTTGAAAACAGACCGTTTTTTTCTTCTCGCTGTCCCCTCATCAGTTCTTAACATCTGCTGATCACTACCACCATCACTTAAGTTGTGATGGCCCTTTGGAGCTGGAGTGTAATCAGCAGCCGGTCCGCCTAATGGAAGCTCATCATATAGCCGGGAGTTTAGTCACACTGGCCATATATCTGACAGATAATGGCTACTTGCCCTTAAAAGTCTGATCTACAACATAATCTGCACTATTGCAAAGTAGACGGTGCATTATGGAGCGTGGTGCTTTCAAAACCCCATTATGCTTTAATCCTTCACGCTCCTCTAATGTATTTCCCACAATGCTCCCCTCCCGGGGCTTCTTCCAAAACAAACATGGGAGAAAAGCTTTTCTTTGAGCTGTTTTCTTTTTTCAAGAAACGAGCAGTTTAGCAGATCAATACAGTCTCATCCGACTCCTGGGATATGAGAGAGGCGCTTTCCTTCTGAACTTTGGAACTCAATATATGTCTTTTTGATGACTTATTTAATGTTCTTAATTACACAACATGCATACTTACGCAGGTATGCGTTGTTCGGGCTCCTATCCACAGTGAGAGAACAGGTTACATCATTTAGCAATCCAGACCTCATCCAGAGAGAATAATGGCCAGCTTCCTCAAATGTCTGACTCAGACTAGGGAGGAGAAATAATGTCATCAACATGTAATAAAACACTGATCCGTCTATCACATTGTAATAGTCGTGGTGATGGTTATTGAATTTTTTATGTTTTTTTTTTTGTTTTTGTTTTTAAAGCATTCCTCTTTTAAACACTATTTACAATTTCTGTTACACATCATCACCAACATTTTCAGATTTATGAATTTGTTGTTTTCTTGTTAACCATAAATTGTTTTCTGACTGATGCAGGTAACCTGTTACTAACTGTTTAACAAAAGTACCCCAAAAATCAATTTTCACATTATGTTTACAAAAACCAAGTTGACTGATATAGTTCATCAAAAAACATTTTTGTATTTTATGATTGTATTGTATATATGAATGCCTCTTTGAAGCAGCATGGAGTTGAAAATAACAAAACAAAGAAATAGAAAAGGCTGAAGGGTGTCATCTAGAGGACAACAGGGAGAATTACATTTTTTGAACCCATTTCACCTTTTTCATCCCCCAAAATGTGCACTATAAGCATTTATCGATCCGCCTGGGAATGACATAGTGTCCCGCACGTTCTTTGGGGGAGAAAGTAAATCAATAATGGCTCAGTCTGGAAAGGGACCTTGGTATTGATCTTAAAGAAGCCCAGGACTAGACCCCAGCCGTACGGTGGGAGAGATACTGTGACTTATCTTATGAAATCAGACACTCACGACAAACTATTTGAAAACAGCCCAAACCTTGATGATTGTTTGAGGCCCAGGCAGTTTGTACATATTGCTATGGGTTCCTCCTTCAAACATCCAACCTGGGGTTTGTGAGAGGCCCACAAGCTTGGATATTTTAATGGTCTTTTTCATCATTATCCCAGTGTCAGCTTGTTAACCCCAAAATGCAGTGCGATCAATGCACAGTGAGGTATTCTCCAAAGGGCAGCACTAAAGCCAGGTCACATTCAAACACATGATCATAAATAGTCTCAGTGACTGCAAATGCAATTGGATGCTATTAGGGCTATATATCTAGCCTATGTAAGGTCCTTCTGTACCTGATTTATAAACAGAGTTATTGAAAAGGCTTCATTTAAAAAGGATCATTATTTAGGGTGATGTAAGTTAATATATTGTAGCAAGTTCAGGTGTAGTTCAAGGTAAATCTTACCTGCATAGAGTGTCGTTTCCATCAACAGGCATTATTTTTAGAGTCAGTGTGAATTTTGTGCTCACCACCACAGAAATATTGCTCTGCCCATTCCCAACTGTGGCAAGGGGCTGATAAAGACACTGCCGAAGAGGTATATTGCTGTCATTTAATAGTGTTTATTTAATATTCATTTAACATAAGCCATTTTTGACCATTCAAGCATGCATACAGGATTGTTACAAATATTACATACATATTATTAGACATTTTTATATTATTATTTAATATTATTATATTATTAGATATTAGGTTTATACTGCTCACAAGCCACTGTCAAGTCACATTATTTAAATACCTTATAACAGTAATCTGAGGTGTAGTAAACACTAACGATGTACGGAAGTTCATTATGGAATATTAGCAATGCCTCATCCATTTTCAGCTTGTAAACTAAAAAAGGACAGAGATTACAGTATGCTATGAATACAGTGAATATGCTCATTTATAGCAACATATTTTAAAAACCTGAATATCATACCCATGACTTACCTTTATGGGGTCTCTCACACAGCCCTGCTGAGAGAAGAGTGAAAAAAGAGAAAACTAGCACAAGATTGGTTGTCTTCATTGTTAATCACAATTCTGCTGTATTTCTTTTTCTTCTTTTTGAGCATGGGAAAATAGAGAGCGCTCAAAGATCACTGTACTGTACATGTGATTACATGTGATCTTTGAAATGTGTTGGAGCATTTTATTACCAGAGTACACCAAAAGAAGATTGACCGATGAAGATAGGAAGGATTGTTATTGACTATAGGGAGTAGCACGTGCTGCTAGGTAAAGAGAATAAAGAACACAGCTAAAAACAGAAGCCTATATAAGTATGATGAGGATGAAATTCATATTCATAAAAGGCACAAATCACAATTATCTGTATCCAAAATATGTTGTTTAGTGTATAAATGTAGAAAAGAGAATAAAATAAATTATCTTGATCAAATTAATCTTATCTTATCTTATCTTATCTTATCTTATCTTATCTTAAGTAAAGAGATAAAAAGGGAAACAAGGACTTCTCATGTTTGTACTCTGTCATGTTAGGTAAGTTAAGTGTCCTGTTTTTGTGTGTGACCCTGGATGAATCTTTTCATTCAAGTGAGATCATTTTAATTTCCCGTTTTGCCACATTCAGTCAGGTATTAAATGGCATGCTTTTTTCCTGAACAGACGCTTGCTATCTTTTTTTACTGTTTTTGCATTCATCTGTGTCCAGTTTGCTCATATTCTCTATCTCAATCTCAATGGTTATTATCATAGGTTATTATTGACTTCGTTCAGGCTTTTGGCAGGGCAGCCGCAAAAGGGCCCAGATATTAATATTCAGTAGTGCGTACTGACGTTACCTGGTGCCTTTTCAAGAGCGTCCAATCACACAACTTAGTTAATATTCATAAGACGTCCCTTCACCGTAGTAGGATTGCGAATTTGCGTTGTGGAAACAGGTTGAATTTCAGGCTTTCAATTGCGCTTTGCACGAGACCGTATCATATCAGCGCTACACGCACAGCACTCACAACATGGTAAGAAAAATGTTTTAAAACCTTTTCAATTTTGTTTTTGTTATCGCACGTGGACTAACAACTACATTTTGCATATCTCTCAAGAGTTGCAAATAAATACATTACACTGGCACAAACAAAATGCTTTAAATATATTGGAAATGGCTGGGCAGGTATGGTGTTATGTTTATTTTTACATTCATTTTTTATTCATTTGTTGATTTCCATGAACTGTTTTTTAGACATAATCGAGTAAAGGCTTTTTTTTGCCGATTCAAGGTTTTGCCATGTAACACTGTTCTGGTAACGTTAGATTTTAAAAGCACATTTTATAGTGCGCAGGTTGTCATCACTGTTAATCATTTAATAGAACAATCAACAATCTTTCGTGGCTTTCTTCTCGATCCGTGTCTGTTCGTGCAACAGCATTAGTTCAGCAGATTAGACTGTTGCTAAGAGACCTGTTGATGTCAGCCAGTTTTATCAGTGTTGGAGCTTCATTATGACTGACATGTGTTTGCACAGGCGGTCTGACGCAATATATTGATGGTTCAGGGACAATAGTGTGTGTGGATAGTACAAAATAAAATGCTGACACAAATCAACTTAATTTTCCTTTCATACAATTAAAAGTGCTCAACAATTCTAACAAAGTTTAGCAATAACTAATATAGAAAATTCAATATTTTCAGGTCAGTTGCCTATTCATAAATGTATATTTTAACGTCTTCTTGTAAAAGACATGTGTTAGCCCATGTGATCTTTACTGAAAGGGCAAGAGGGAAGAGTTAAGTAGCTGAGGAATTTCGTTACTCCAACCACCACAGGCATATGTTGGAAACTCGTAAAATCGAAAATGCAAGTCATCATTGTTTCCATATGGGGTTCACAACAACCAATCACAGCGCTTTTTTCCGAAACATCCCTCTTGGAAGGGTTGCTTAAGATTATGAGTGTTTAGAAAACTGTTTAAGTGTTCTATTAACAATTAAGTATGTTCAGTATAATTATTATAATACTTCTTATTTAACTCATTTATGTTCATGCACACACAAATGATTTAAAGGTAAGTGAAATTATTATAGTTATAAGTTATTTTAAGTAATGTATAAAATAATATAATTGAACACAAATTGCAAACAAAACTTTTTCAAATTATTAGTTTTTGCTGTATTATTTTTTTACTCTATTTACACGCATTACATTTTACTCACAGAGATGTTTTGTAATTTTTTTTTTTTTTTTTTACAAAGCACACAAAACCCACATAGATGGAATTAAAGGATATTTTCTGATGAGAACTGTTTTGAACACTCAGGCTGGAAAGATCCAGACTCTTACTATGGAGGAGAGGGAGCACATCCTGCCCATGATGAGGAACGCTCAGTGGGTGGAGGTGGTGGGGAGAGATGCCATTTACAAAGAGTTTCTCTTCAAAGACTTCAACCAGGTAATAACCTCTTCCAAGCCATCTACTTCATCTAGTTATATACTTTACAATTCAAATACATGCAGCTTGCATCATACTTTTATGTACTGTAGGCACATGCTCTTTCCCCTTTAGGCTTTTGGGTTCATGTCCAGAGTTGCATTACAAGCTGAGAAAATGGATCATCACCCTGAATGGTTTAACGTGTATAATAAGGTAAATGCATAATACATTCATCCATTGTACCATTTTTTTTTTGTATGGCTGTGATTGCAGTAGTGTGTTTATGTTAAAAAATGGTCTGTAAATGTAAATTATTAATTGATTTTTAGTATTCGTATAAAAATATAATTCAGAAAATAGTTATTTTTTTAATGTATTTTTTTTACAAATACAAAAAAAAAGACAAATTGCAGAGAATAATTTTTTAAAAAAAACATGCACTGGTTAAAGCTGCAGTAGGGAACTTTTGAGGCTCTAGCGGTTAATAAACAGAACTGCTTGTGTCTTGCGGAAGAACATCGTAGCCGGAACTACTTCTCTCTGTTTATGTCTATGAAGAATCACAAAGGTACTGGGTTACTCCGCCGCGGTATCCCCAAAGCAATCTAAAATAGTCCGAATATAAACACTTATTATAGGTGCACCCTAGTGATTCAGGACAAGCTAAAAACACGGTTTGGAAAATAAATTCATTGTGTACTCGCTTATTATGTTCATTTTTCTACATTTTGAACACAAACAAAGTTACGGACCCCAGCTCTGATTGGTTGTTTTTTACCGGGAGCGCATGACTTTCTGCAAATGGCAATAGGACCACTGGGAGGAGCCAGAGGAGCTTGATTTTTTTTCACAGATTATCTGTCTCATATTCTACTGTCAGGACATAATGACAGGTTTAATAAATATGTAAAAAATATTTTTTTACAAAAAAACAGCACAGCACCTTTAATTGTCAATGAGACTAGGAATGTGAATTCGTTTAATTCTATTGACCATCTGCTTGTTTTCTCTCTGCTAGGTTCAGATCACCCTCAGTACTCATGAATGTGGAGGACTCTCACAACGTGACATCACACTTGCAACCTTCATAGATCAGGCCTCTGTCCTCTGAATGGACCCTGTCACTTGAGAGCCTGTTAGTCGACCTCTGTAGCCTGTAAAACTGGACCAAAAATATAGTGAAACTTCATTTAGCACAGTTATTACCCTATCAGTTTTGACTGTGTGTAGTCTGCCTGTTACGCCGAATCATTTCCAAATAAGTATTAATGGAACAGTCAGGAGAAATTTCATCTTTTAAATCATTTTACATTCACACAATACAGAAACATACAACAGATCAGAGATGAGAACTGCTAGCACACTAAAGAGACTGGCTAAGCACTATTACCTCACTGTTTTCTATGGCTTAAAATCTTTAATCTTAGTAAATAATGGTGCCTTTATTTCCATTTAATGTAATCCAGCGATATCATGGTTAGTGCCTCAGTGAATTGTATTAAACTGAATATTTGCCAACTTTAGCACTGTGAAATCAATGTATCATCTGTCGAAGCACTTGCCTGTTGTTTAATCAATGATGGCACAAAAGTGTCTTTTTGGATTTAAAGGAACACTCCACTTTTTATTGAAAATAGGTTCATTTTCCAACTCCCATAGAGTTAAACAGTTGAGTTTTACCATCTGGCAGTAGCACTTTTAGCTTAGCTTAGCCAAAGACTATACCCAAGACATGTCACTCATATAGTTTTGAATAGGGAAAAATGCAACGCTCAATATGGTCGCTCAGTCGGTCAATATTAAAGATACTATGGCTAGGAAAGAAAGAAGTGGGAGCAGGAAATGTCCACGAGATGGGATTCAAACTCAGGACGCCCACAGTGCGATGGCAATGTTTGTCAGCGTGGTGCCCTCAAGGCTATCGTCGCCCAGAAATACATATTTTATTTGAATTTTCACATTTTTTGGAATGCTGTGTTTTTAGAAGTGAGATGCAAGGCAGTGAAATTATTATTATTATTTTAAAGTAAAACTGTTTAATTGAACATGTTTTTAGAAAGCTGCAAAATACACAAGTTCAACACATCTGTCAAGCAAATTTACATAGCAAAAAACAAAGTTAGTGCAGTGTATCCAAAACAAGTTCTGAGTGAACGGCCCTTATTCAGTAAAACAGTGAAAAGTAAATCTATTGCTGACCAGCATATTTATTTCAAGACAAAGTTTATTGATTTATACAGGAACAACAAAAGCACAGGACAAAACTGAAATGGATTGCATGATGTGGTAAAGGCCCAGTCCCTGAGGCTGATGTAGCTACTGTGTTAACCTAATAGCACACACCCTGACGTCAGTGGAAGGCATTTAGGTGAATGCTGTTAGTTTTGTGCTTTATACAACCAGAACCGTAGAGGTCATGTAATGCTTCAAAAATTCAGATCAAGGTGCCACAGTTACAGTAGTTACAGAGTATTGCATAAAGACATTGAAATGCTTATTTTAGGCAAGAAGGGTAACCGTTTAAAGACAAACTTCCACATCTATGTCCTAGCCTAAGGCATGTTACAGTTCTTGAGATTATACTGTACTACACTGGTATCATACAGAAGAAAACGGTCCTACATCCTACTTGAAGCACCCCAAAAAGAGGTTAAAAAAAGTACATGGAAATTACTGAATTAAAAAAAAAAAAAAAAAAAAAAACCCACACACATTGAAATATGAGACATTATATTAGGGATTTAAAATATAAAAACACACACAGTGGTCACACATATTATTTTTTTTATAGTGCTTAAGGGATTACGCTGCTGAGAAGAGCTGGTGTGATGTTTCCATGGTACCATGTCATCACTTCCTCATATCACAGACTGCGTGCACAAAAAATTAATTTCCCTTCTTGCTGTTCCAGGCCTTAGGTTTCATTCAGTTGAGTTAAGATCCCAAACAAATACAACACAAAAAAAGAAAGACTCATGAATCTTGATCGGTCTTTGAAAACCATTGTCAGTGAGTACCATAACCTGGAGCATGACATTGACAGATGATCAAAACGCCCACTTACGTGACATTTTTCTGAATTTGGATTTGGAAACCACTAATGATTACTTTTAAATTTTAGATCTGAGGTAGATAGGGTGAAACGTGATAATTGAAAACCCAAACGGATGGGAATTTGAACCTGGAAATATGGTTAATCTTCACAACCTGGTCTGTAGAATTGTTACATTTTGCCCGGATTTCATTTTCCATAGGTAACTTAAAATCAGAAACATTTTCTCTTAAATTAGGATGAATGTTTTGAAATTGGATTAAATCAAATGTATCCAAGTTATGGGGAATTTCAAATAAATAGTTACAATTACCGTATACATTTGCTAGACCGGTTCGCCTGAGCAGTACTACCATCATAAAATGGTCTGCGATGTTTTCTAGTTTCTATTGTGAGAGAAGAGGAGAGAATGGGAATATTTAAAATAATAACACCCATGGCTTATCCATGTCGATAGTATTATGGGTTTTGGTCTAATCTGCATTATTTCAATAACATGTCAAATGTAAAATCAATGCGTCAACATTATGCCCTGGTATCCTGAGTGGCAGAAGACACTTCCAAAGACAACAGCTGAAATGCAATTAAACACATATGGGGTGAACTGGTCATAAAAATGACACAAGTAAAACTGCACTCACTGGTCACCAAAATTAAATGAATAAGTCCCAGACCCTTCACAGACTCACAAATGTTTGTGCAGCTGTCTCTATAGCCTTACAGACTGTCGCTCTTTAGTCACAAATCCCAAAATGTCAGGTGACGATGGCTTATACATAAAATAGTTAGTTGTAAATAGAGGACTTAATAAAGCAAATGAATGATTAGATTGTGGTAAACATCCCTTCAGCCAGCTAAGGGTGGAGATCCCCAACAGTCAATCTCAGTGCGCTTTGGAGTTGCCATTCAAGTGGTTCTTATGGTTTTTGTGCTGCTTGCTCTGTATCTTGGGAACCTCAGTGCTATAGAGGCAGTCCAGAAAGCCCTGTGAGACCTCAGTCACCATCGATCGGTCAGGAATGGACTGGGCCATACCATAGATGGCTCCCTACAACATAAAGGGGAAAGTTAATTCAGAGTAATTTCATTATGGTTTATCAGATGGGTTTACATGTACAAATAGACTGAAGTGGACTGGAGCGCCAATTGTGGATTTTACTCATCTGTGTTCTTGTGTACAATTGCCTGACAAAAATAGCTATATACAAACTTCAATTCTAAACTGAATTTGGTTGGACAAAATCAGTTTAAATACATACATTTGTTAGAAGTGAATCTTGTCACTGTGTAGGAAAATTTTATTGTATTAATACATTTATTCAAGTATGCATGCATTAAACTGATCAAAAGTGAAGGTAAAGACCTTCACGTTGAACTTTCCATTCATGAAATAATCCTTATTGTTACTGCATTTTAGTATATATGCAAATAAATGCAGGCTTGGTGAGCATAAGAAACTTTTGAACAAACCCTTTTTTTATTGTTATCTTAATAGTGAACAGTATATTGAATAAAAAAAATAAAAAAAAAGGAAACTCACCATTCCCGTAGTCTTCTCTTTAGGATTCTTCATGATAATGGCTACTTCTCTCTTCACATCGCTGATGAACTGCTCCGCTACACCAGGCTGTGTGTGTAGCATTGTGACACAAATATGGATGCTGAAAGAGAACAACAAATGAGCCACAAACAATGATCTAAGGAACAGCTTTTCTGACCATTGCTTATAATTAATGCTTTGATACCTATACATAATAAAAAGACTAATGATCGATTTGAATATGTCCTAACCTAACTGCCTTTCATTACATTAGTTTGCATAACCTGCACATTCCACACGGAGCACATTTTGTTTAACCATACCTAGATGGAAACTGCAGAGTGTTGAGATTCCAGCTCTTTGAAGTCAGTGCATTAGATAAGCGAAAGATGTCAAAAACATCAGAGCCTAGTGCCACCACAGACACTTCTGGGTCCCCGAATACAAACACCCCATCAATTTGACGGATTCTGTTGGAAGGAAGAGTTTTAGGATGTTGTTTCTGTGTACAATGCCTGTCCTGGCATGTAAATGTTACCTGCCATGCAAATTTACATTTACCACAGTTGATATTCAAAGCAACACCTTGTGTCTTTCATGCGTTATATTATATTAGAAGTATTAATACCTACCCTGCTTTGATTTTACGGGCTGTCTCAACAACTTTCTTGGTGGCTTCAACATATCCCTTCTCACCCATGTGCATCATAGTAGCCCAACAGGCAGCAATTATGCCTCCAGGCCGAGAGCCAGCCATGGACGGAGACGCATAAATTCCTCCCTGCCAATCAGGTGCTACGAAATACTGGTAGTGGCGATACTTCTTCTCACTGTATAGCACCACTGAGGAACCTTTGGGAGCATAACCATACTGTAGGGGAAAAAGACACTTAATTTAAAATAAAATCAACTTTGCATTTAATTTCACAAAGTCATCTGTGCAGATAACATTAAAAATGTTAGTATATTTAATTAAAAATACATGTGAAAAAAATGGGAAAAAAGCATAATTGTTTAAAGCAATTACTCAAGTCTTTAGTGTCACATGACCCTTCAGAAATCATTCTAATATGCTGTTTTTTACAGCTGCAAGCAGTTGGGTTTTATTAAAGTTATAAATAAATAAATATTAATATATATATATATACATACACACACACACACACACACACACAAAACTAAATATTTATTACTTAAATACTTAAATCTTTATCTTATTCTCAGTATTCAGTTCTCACCTTATGTGTATCTGCTGAGATACTGGTCACACCTTTGACCCGGAAATCAAAAGGATCAAGTTTGAAACCCGCCTTTTCCATAAAAACTATTAGGAACCCTCCCAAACATGCATCCACATGGAATGGGATGTTGTATTTCACTGCAAGCTAAAAGAATATATGAGAATTTAAAATACTGACAATGCAGAATAATTAATACCACAACATGGGCATGAGATTACATGCCCATCTGAATAAGCAAACATTACCTTCGCCACTTCTACTATAGGGTCAATAATTCCATGGGGGAACTGAGGTGCTGAACACACCAGCATTGCTGTGTTTCTAGAGATGGCCCTCCTCATTGCCTATGACCAAAAAAACAAAAGGTTTCATTTAGATTAGGTGACCATCAGGCTAGTCAATATTCACAAAAATGTGCCAAACCAGACAGTACTACCTTCACATCGACTTTCATGGTCTTCTTGTCTAGAGGTATGTGAATGAGCTTCATCCCAAAATAATGTGCTGCTTTGTCAAACGCTGCATGGACGCTCAGTGGTGCAATACTAGTGTACAGACAAAACAAAAATGACAAAAAAACATTACACCAAGGGATTGAATAAAACAACAAACACGAATTCTGTCAAGAAAAATAAATCTGTAAAACCGGAGTGCACTTTTAAATATAAAGTTGCACGGTTTATACTGTACATCTCATGTAAATGAGTAGCCATCCATAGTAGAACACTTATATGTTTATATTGTTTACAGTGTGGGTTGACAACTACAGTAAATTGACCCAAACAGTATTTTAACTGCAGAGGCTGAATGTTTTGACTAGACTGAGAGGATACTTACATCTCTGGGTGTTTAATGCCACGTTCATGAGCCATGTCTCTGTAGGCCTTGCATGCCATCAAGATGCTTTCTGTTCCACCTGAAGTAACCTTTTCATGAAAGGAATACACAAAACAAATGGTTTGAGGCAACAAAAGTAATGTGATGTTATACGATACAGTCTTCAAATTTTTTAACAATTGACTGAAAAATGAGCAAATGGAAATTAATTTGGGATTGACCAAAGGGTCTCTCAAATTGTCCCAAACATACTGTTCAAGTTTACGGGAGTGGATCAAAAACTGTCTAGATGAATGAAATACTCAAGTCAAGCCGCTTTTCTCTTTGTCCTGTTAAAGTTGTAAAAATACTTAAAGGTGCTGTAGGGAACTTTTGTAAAAAAATATTTTGTACATATTTATTAAACCTGTCATTATGTCCTAACAGTAGAATATGAGACAGATAATCTGTGGAAAAAAAAAATCAAGCTCCTCTGGCTCCTCCCAGTGGTCCTATTGCCATTTGCAGAAACTCCATCGCTCCCGGTAAAAAACAACCAATCAGAGCTGCGGCCTGTAACTTTGTTTGTGTTCAAAATGTAGAAAAATGTATATAATAAGCGAGTACACCATGAATCCATTTTCCAAACCGTGTTTTTGGCTTGTCCTGAATCACTAGGGTGCACCTATAATAAGTGTTTATATTCGGACTATTTTAGATTGCTTCGGGGATACCGCGGCGGAGTAACCCAGTACCTTTGTGATTCTTCATAGACATAAACAGAGAGAAGTAGTTCCGGCTACGATGTTCTTCCACAAGACGCAAGCAGTTCTGTTTATTAACCGCTAGAGCATCAAAAGTTCCTTACCGCAGCTTTAATTCTGCTGCTGTGTGAATGTAGTAAATGTATGTGACTCTCATAGCGTTCTACAGATTCTTTAAAGGAGATATTTTTCAACATTCAGATATTATCTCAAGTGCAAAGTGTATTAATAATTTGAAAAAAATGAGTTTACTGACTTAGCAGTGGGAAACAAGGAGTATTTTACAAAATTGTTTGAATGAAACAACATTTTTGGAACTTCACACAAATGCATTGTTCCCTCAGGGAAGACAATGAGAAGGACTGACTGTGCCACAGGAGTCTGGGCCTCCATTAAAGAGGGCACACGTCATCCGCACCACTTCTGCCTCCATCTTCCTAACCCCAGGGAACAGGTCTGGGTGGAGGGGGTTGGACCAGGCAAACTCCCCATACACCTACAAAACAAAATCCAAGAATTGTTTCTTATATTATAGAGCCTCTGCTTGATACAAAGGTAAAGTAAAAATCAAAGCAAGTGTTCCCCAACCTTGTTTGTCATATCAACCCACAACCCCATCAAATAACACTTCATCAACAAAAGTAATTGGAGGGCCCATAGTCAGATTATTATTTTAAGAAATAAAGAAATTAACTATTAAGCAAGAATGCATTCAATTAATCAAAAGGTGACAGCAAATACATTTATAATGTTACAAAAGATTTCGATTTCAAATAAATGCTGTTCTTTTTGACCTTTATTCATCAAAGAAACAATCCTAAAAATGTATCACATTTTCCACAAAACATTAACATTAAACTACAGTTATTGTACTGTAATATTTCCCTTTTTTTCTTCTATACAAACCAACAAAATGCAGCCTTAGTGAGCCTAATATAAAAAAATAAATTAAACTTTACTGACCCAAACCTTTTGAACCTTACTAAAATTAAATTAGATGTTATCCTGGACAAAATATATCTAATTGAATAATTACCAGTATCATTTCTAATTATTAATATCATCATAATTATTAAAGTCACCTTTTTCTGAAAATCAATACTGTTGGTGAATCAAAGACAGTTACAAAACAAAGTTATATTATATTATATATATATATATATATATATATATGATTAAAAACTGCACACAATGTTTGCTTTTCTTTACTTATTTACTGAATTATGAGATTAACCTTGATTATTTCAATTTATTTTTTCTCCAGTTTTATAAATAAACTCAAATTTAAAAGTACCCTCTGGAAAACATATAGAACTAATGATTTGCAAGGCCATTATACCTTCACCAGGAGATCTGTGAGCTTCTCATCCCCCCAGTAGACTGCACCGGACACTTTGCCTTTTGCCCAGTCTACCTCACCTGAAATCATGAGTTTGAAAAAATATTGAGGACAATAGTGGGACACTGACTTCAAATACCATATAAACCAGTGACATTATACCCTATTAAACTAACTTGCTTGCAAAGAAACTGCACCCACACTGAAGGGCAAATTCAGTCTGAGAACATCTGGCGGAAAATTAAAAGTTCTGACTTATCCTCAAAGCCTTTGGGCTATTTCCCCATTCTAAAAGATGGGAGTTAGGACAGGCTTCAGGTGACTCACTCAGTGTCTCATACTCCCTGATCTTGTCAAGGAGCTGTTTGTGGGTGAGGCCCTGCGCAGGCAGGAGTTTGGTGTAGCTCATGCCTTCCTTCAGCGTGCACAGACTCACTGACATGTCATCCAATGCCTTGTTGAGCTGATCTTGAATCTGATAAGAGAAGATTCAAGAGAAAACAAAGTGTCATAATCTCGGGATTATTTTATGAACATGAACCAGACATGTTGCGCTCCGTTCAGGTTAATGACACAACGTAAACCCTGGAATGATCACAGGGCCATAATGTGAAAGTGTGTTAAAGGCTTAATTTCCTCTTCAGCATGAGAGTGGTGACTTAATCATCGATCAATGAGTCAGAAAGAGAAGTCTGAACGAAGGAAGGGAAGTAGACAACCACTAGATGCTTACCGCTGCTCCAATAAAGGGGATTTTTCTGATGATTTTAAAGAACTGCTTCTTTACCCTTGACGTCAGACCTAGAAAACATGACACAATGAGCAAACTGCGGTGAAGACGTGACATGAAATGTCTCTTTGGTAAGGCATTTTTCTAAACTTTAGTTGCGGTCAAAAACATTCAAGCCCCAAGACTGCTTGAGTATTTTAAAACAATCTTATTTTCAACAGAGAAATTTACAAAATCTGAAGTTTGCCATGTAAAATTAAACAAATGAGAGACCTCAGTCTAAATGTTTGGGTTTTCTCCCTCAGGTCATGTGAAATCATTGTTTCTGGATGATGACTCAACCATAACATGCAACGATAAATTCAAAAACAAAGCAAAAATGGGGTCTAGGTCACCAGTAGCGTATGAAGCTCACAAGTGCCACAGTCATTGTTCACGTGGCCTTGACATTTTGCAACTTTGTTTTAAGACTTCCTGACTTATGAATAGCAAGAAAAGGACAAAATCACTATTCACTTGCAATTAGTTTGCAACATTATGCAAGGTTTCATATTGTTGCATGATGGAAAAGACGACATTAGGTTATGACTGTGAAAAGACGTTATATTTTTCTCTCTTGACTCATGTAAAGATTTCTTCAAGATAATGTAGACTACCATTTAAAAACAACTTCCTGGTAATTAAAAGGCTTTTAATGCATTTTAATGTGACAGGACAGTAAAGAGGTTAGAGGAAAGCACTGGGCAGAGAGAATGGGACCATGAGACGGGAACTGAACTTGGGTTGCTGCAAGTGCTTTTTAAAAATAGTTATACTGAATAGTATTGATCTTTCACAATATCACTGTTCTACTTTGTAGAAAGAACTATTATTACTAAGAACTATTAATACTTAGAAAGTATTACTTTCTACTTTAAAAGAAACTTCTCTCAAAAAATTTTTACCGACCTACAACTTATGAATGATTGTGCAAACCTGACAACATGTTTAAAAACATTTTGATAAAAAAATTGGGTGATCAATGGCGCTTACTCTCTGGTTGGAAAAGGAAGCCCTTTAGCCACACCACACCAAGTGTGAACAGCAAAGTGGTTGCAATGATCTGCCATGGCTCCAGACCAGCACACTGAGAATTCACGAAGCGCCGAGCCTCCTCTATGTACAGTAGAGCCATCTCTTTATACTCCTCCAAGGCACTCTGCATGAGGAAAGGAGAAATGTTACAGAAATAAACCCAATTTAAGCAGAAACCAACATACAGAAACCAAGAAAATGGCTGCTTACCGCCATTACAAGCAACAGCCACATAAATCAATCAACAAGCACTGATAGAAGATTCAACAGACATCCTAATACTTAAATTCTTTAGGGTTAGGCTCTATTTCAACAATAAGTAGAAAAATTTTGGCCCAGATTAGCATAATTAGAGTTTACCATCGCAGATGGAGTCATACTTATTGTCTCAGGAGCTTTGATTCAATAATGACACTGTAAATTGTATAAGCAGTATATCTAACTTTAGCCACAAGAAACAAGGAGAGCTTAGTAGATAACCATTTCACTCAATGAGATATTGTTCCTGCTGGCCACACCTTATTCATTATGAGAAGAAAAAAAGGCTTCTAAGGATATGGGTGCAAAAAAAAGAAAAATACAAATTTAAGTCTACACTGAAGTCCATATTTATAAATAGTTTGTCTCGTTTAAAAAGGCAGTAAAATGCATATCTGGCAGATGCATTTCACAATCAACATTTTTTACAGCACAGTGTGGTTTTGCTTGATAACAGCGCAGATTGTTTCCCAATAGCATCCCCATAACAGCACACAGGAAATCTGGAGGTCAGCTGAACAAAGTCTTAGCGAACCATATTCATGAGCATATTAACTCCTCGTCATCTACGATGAATGAGCTTCTCATTTTGACTAAAAGCGATCAGTTGAATTTTGTTTAATTTGAACATGTAAAAAGCACTAGTTATGCTAAGAATCATACATTATCTTGAATGTAGCACAATAAATGAGGTGTAATTAGATTACTAGATTAATAAAACTATCATTTAGTTAAGGAGGTAATGACTGAATCAGGCAGGAGCAACATCGCCTAAGTCCATGGGAAGCTCTCCGACAGGTTTAGCAGGGTTTGCCAAATACAGTAGATTCAGAAGAGCAGGTAAACAGGTCATGCGAGCGAGCATTTGAAACTTTGACCAGGGGCCTATTTCTTTGTACGTTGCTTACTCAGTTAGCTGAATTTGATCGTTGATTTGGCATGATCTTGGATTGGTTGATTCTTCGAAACTAATCCCGGAGTTGCTGTCATAGCAACAGGTCCTTAAACTTAAACCTGTTCGGAAGCAGGCTTATTTCAAGAAAACAGGGTTAGATTGCATCGTTTTAAGCAGAAATGATGCTTAAAATCTGTCCCAGCCACAGTTACTTTATTAGAAGAGTACCCTTCTGATCCAGGTACAGTGACTTACAATAACATTATTTATAATGTAAAAAAAACAATGCAAAAAAAATCTATAATAGACACAGCCAGGTTTACACATTGAAAAATGTATTTGTGAAAAAAAGAATTACTTTAGAATTGTATTGGAGTCTTACAGCTAATCTGAGCATGCAGCTATTATGGGAGTGGCTTGATGGAGTGCAGGAGATGCAGATAACATGATCTTGACCCTTAAGAAACTTTCACACTGCAATTTAACAAATCTGCTTCAAAGATAAAATTAACTGAACTGATAATTACACCACTGAAAAAAATTACAAAGCCTGTGCAAATACTAGAAATCATGAATAGTTAAATTGGGAATCATGTTTAAAAATAAAAAAAAAAGTGCATATTTTTATTTATCTATTATTACATTCATAGTTTTGTTCACTTGGCTGCTTTCAGAGATTTCTTTGTCAAATTTTTTCGTCAGGTGACTTTTTTTAAATATATGATGTCATTGCATTGCTGTCTAGCTGCCAGCCAATCGCTGCATTGCTGATCGTGGTCTCAAGAAATGTGGAACACGACTGCGCTGAAATGAGATCTTTAAAGACAGAATCCCTAGCAGTCTTATGTAACAAGATCTCAAGACAGCTTCTCAGTGCATAACGTGCCATAAAATGCTGAGATTATGTTATCTCGTGAAAGGGGCAAAAGGCAAGAAAAGAGACACATTGCAAAAGAGATTAACAGAAGTGCACGTCTGCTATGTTGTAAACCTGACAGATAACATGACTGTTTCTAGAAAATAGGATGTCACCTCAAACTGCTTGCTTTCAGCTATTAGTGTACTGTACTGGATACAATCACACCCTCTTTAGTCGAGCTTTGATTGTTTGTCCATTGTTGAGTCAAAGAGCTCAAGTTTCTAATGGAAATATTCAGATGTCTCTAAACCAAGATCAAACAGAAAGTCTTATAGCAGCTGTCCATCTTTTAAAACTCTCAAGATTTACAGTAATGCATCCTGTAACATGTAACTATGATAAAGGTTTAAATAAATACATTGTTAGGTCTTTGATCTAAACAGCTAATAGTATATACAACAAATTTTGTCAGTGTATTTGTCCACTAATATTCAATGTTTGGTGTCATTTTTAATTAAAAACATTTCTTTAAACTGATCAGTTTATACCTATTATTTTCTTTTCATCTAATAATAATAATAATAATAATAATAAAAATAATAAAATAAATAATAATAAAAAAATAAAAATAAAATAAAAAAGTTAAAAATGTATCACAATTTTTTATACATTGTTTAATTCTACCGAACTGATTATAATAAATGTTTCCTAAGCAGCACAAAATCAGTATATTAGGATCAGATGACACTGAAGACTGGAGCGATGGCTGCTGAAAATTTAGCTTTGCAATTTGAAAATATAGTAAAATAGAAAACAATCATTTTAAATTGTAGTAATAATTCATTTTTTTGACTATTTTTTTATAGATTTAAATCGTCAATAATGGTGTATATTGAACACATTTGTACTGAATATAATTAAAAAGTCATCCCAGTCTCAGTAAAAGTGAATCGTGACTGAGGCTTTCATTCCTAGTAATATATCCTTTGAGTTTCACAGAAGAAATTACGTCTTGCAAGTTTGTAATGACATAAGGGTGAGTATACAATGACTTTTTATATTATTTTTTGGGTGAACCATCTCTTTAATAGTTCATTAACACACATTAAATCTCTCAGCACATCACATGAGCATCAGACTAGCCAAAATACAACTCAACAGATGCTGCTGGACACCAGTCAAAACAGATCTGGCCCCATTGTACACCCCCTTGTTAAGAATAGCACTTCCTCTGTGTCTGAGTCTGTTCACAGGAAGTCTTCTGATCAACACATACACAATGAAACAACATTTCCCTCTCTGCACCTGGTTGGTGCACAAAGATGAACGATTATTACAGAGAATTTACATGAAGATAAAGTAGTTTTATAACAGCTCTCACCTATAACACTTTAACGTCTCCTTTACACATCACAGAAGACATATGCTACATAAAATTTGACATGATAATAAACAGATATTGTTTATTTCCCTGTAACCAGTATGACATTCGTCTCTAATAAAATGACACTTCAAATGGATTACCATCTTTCTACACGATAAAACCACCTGAATTACCAGCACTGCACGAGAAACATCAAATATCAGAACAAAGTGCTGCTTATAGGTCTGATCCACTGAAACACAGTGCAAATTAAGTATGTTGAAAAAAGGAACAAAATACGAGATGCTTTCTTTATACAGTCGAAGCTTTCATTGTGACATAATAACATAATGTTTAGAAAACTGGAACATACTAGATTTAAAGCACAGCTGATTTCTAATTGACATTATGCCCACTCACCCTGTAGTCCATTTTGTTTGCCAAGGTTACAGCCTGTCTGAAAACGTCGTTTCTTCAACAGCTCTGGGGGAAACGGGGAAGACGGCCAGAAAGATCTTTGTTCGGCTTGTTGTGAGAGCGAGCGTATGCCCCGTTGCATGACACAATCAGAGGAGCAAGCTTATATCAGGAAGTGCCGACGCGATTTGCGTTCAGGCGTGTCTGCGCGTTCGCTGATCTTCAAACACCGCAAGCGAATTAATCACAGAGATTAGTCCAGCACACATGCTGTTAGTACATGTGAACCTCACACCGTTCGCAGATTCGCCACAGTTACATGATCTTTTTCAGGGGGGTCAGTGGTGTAGAGTTTCTTTTTTTGATAAATCTTGTAGTGACTTTGCGATAGTTCAAAGTTTATTGTAGCCTATTGTTGTTGTTGTTGTTATTATTATTATTATTATTATTATTATTATGGATTATCACTGTTGTTGTTGATGATGATGCGTAATTATTTATGTAACGTTAGCCTATATTTTCTTTTTAGAATTATTTAAAAGTTTTAATAAAATTTTAACAATCAGAAAGCCTCACAATTTAGGTTTTTCTTTTCACTGGTAAAGAAGGGGCAACATAGGAATCTTGATTCATATTCAATGCATTAAAAACATTTTATCATAGGTTATTTACAGTAAATGATTAACTGAGCTGTTGGGCTGTACTGGTGTTTTCTTTTTGTGTTGGTTTTATAATCCATTGGTGAGTTGAAAAGGCAATGCTTTGTACGGTCACTAGATGGCGCTATTAGTTTTGAAGGAAAGACGTGTATTGGTAAAATGTTCATATTCTTGTATTGTTTTCAATAGTGTTATTTAATATGTTCGTGAGTAGGCCAACGCGAACAGTAACATTAGGATTCTTTGTTTAAAACACTTTTATTATTAACCAAATAAATAATCTCATTACATTTGTTTTGTTTTGTTATCATTTGTTCTTCAAAATAATAACATGGGATTCTGGCTAATTTAAAACTACTTTGTAAAATATAGGTGTTGATTCTGTGGGCAGAAAATTAGCTCGTTTAAAAATATTTTCCACACTTTTAACTAATTTATTATTAGTATCGAAAATAAATGATGAATGCATGGTGATTTCAATGTCACCTTCATACAGCAAAAAAAGTTGAACATTTATTATTTTTTTTATTAAAAAATAAATAAATGAATAAACCCCTGGGGAAAAAATGGAAAAAAGGGCTACATTTATATATTTATATATTTTATTATTTTATATATTTATGATTGTATATATATAGCTATATATATAGCCTATATATATATATATATATATATATATATATATATATATATATATATATATATATATATATATATATAAAATCCTGCAAATTTATTTAAGTGTTAATAGCTTCAGTTTATCAAAATTATTTATAACTCTTTTGTCCCCTCTATTTTCCTCATTCCCAAGGGAAAAAAACTGCAAACCCCAAAACTGCATGGCAAGTTAGAAAGATGAATTCTATTCAAGTTTGTGTGAAAAGCTGTAGTTGAACCCAGTTATTCAGAGCATCACTAAAGCTTGATTATTGAGGATTACCCCCAGATTGCTAAAAAAGCAAATAGAGTTTTAGCAAGAAGCTCTTGGCTATTCAATTATAATTGGTGTATTCGGTCATAACCAGCATATGCGTTTTGGCACAATGGGTGGATTCTAAAAGAAACCTCAACAGCACATTAAAACTACATTACTGCTTACAAGAAAGTGTACTCAAGATCTTTCTGGTCTCGATGCGCACACCGTTCCAAAACGCGCACACGTCTCCAAAGGTGCACGTTTTACCACAAATGAGTTGACATTGTTTGAGTTTTAACAAGAGGTGTACATATGGCATCCGGGGTTGTAATTCAATGTTTTTAAGTTGTTGTTTTTGTCTTCGCAGTGAAGTTTCCTATTCTTCTTTATGTGGCGCTTTTCCCGCGTCGGAACAAGAGAGAAGAATTAAATAGCTTTTCTGACAGTTTGGGACAAATGGATGGCAAAAAGCTGGTCAGCGAGTTTCAGTCCTTGATTGCCTTCTTCAGATGCCCTTCAAACAAATCCTGGCGATGAAAATAAAGCTCCACCTGGTACTTCTGTTTGCTAAAATAATAAGAAACAGATTTCGTTTCATAAATAATTGCAATATATTGTTAAGTGCAGCAGATGAAGAAGTATTAGTCAAGATAGCGAGGCTAGGTATCACCTGCTTTTCAGTAAGACAACTTTTTTCTTATACCAGGTTCTTTGCGATATCTATGATTTCCACAGCAAAAAAGTCACCCATACTTTGCATAAAAAGCAAGATATTACTAGTCACTGATTTAACAAAATAAATCGGGGGACAAATCTGACAGTCCTAAACCCACACCTGTCCCGCGATATCCCAATATGGATCTGGCATCAAAAGTTATTTGTAAAGCGGTAATATTTGGTTTACTTTGGATTATTTCGAGGCCTTGATAACAGCACGAAAACATTCTATATCTCCTTGCTTTGTTTGTCAATTTTGTTGAAAACATATGGTTATCAAATGTCCTACAAAATAGGCTACATATTTAGTTACACTGGCGACGAGTGCCTTTGTGAACACTTGGGCGTCATGGTAAATATTTTGCGACCTCAATAGTGCTCTTGGTCTCTAAAATAAATGAAGATTTATCAAGACATGGGGCCAAATGTAAACTCGTACTATCCCACCATTGTGAAAGTCTTTAGTTTGCAAGCGCGACCACATTTACGACGCGCGCACTGGGATGTTCTTAATAACGGTTTCCGTTTGGAGACACCAGTGCAATCTTCCCAGTGTTTTGTGCACTAGAGCACAATTTACGCACAGGAATGTCGCCACAAGGCACACAACGGCAATGACACTAAAATAAAATTGTTTATCTCAGTAATTATTTTCAGTTTCTAAAACTGAACATTTCTTGTTGAAATTGTCATGTTAACTGCCAATAAAATGTATACTACATTGTTCAATTCCTGCGTGATTATATGTCAAAACAAATAACATTAACTGGAAAATAATCCTGCTCCGTGAACTTTTTTTTATTACTCAGAAGTTGATGTGTGGGAAAACGTCATGAATATACAGTACAATTTTTACAATTCGATAATGATTAATTATAGAATACAAAATAAAGGCTCATAAGCAATTATATTTTCAATAAGCTGTTTATCTTGATGAAATGGTTTTAATTAGATTAAATTAATGCATAATTGCTAGGCTTTTATAAAAACAACAACAGACAACTATAGAAAACGTCACATTACATATTCTACCTTCTTTTTCAAATCTTCACTTGTTTATTTCTTAAAGCCGAAGGTACATTTCTGAAAGGGCCGTCTCTGATTGGCCACTTGACTCAATTTCTTTGCCCTAGAGCGCAGATATGACAAAGGGACATAAATGACGATTGGGCGCATCACCCTCTATTGTCCATTTGATTTATATATTAAGGGAATGAATAAGAGACCGCTTGTTTCTCACTGGTGGACAGGACGCGCAGTGCTGTAGACCCAACACCCTTACAGAACCTCGGTTTCACTGAGCCAGTCTGAAAGCCAAGAGGTAAGCATCTGAATTATGATAGATTCCTTATAGGTTGTTATTAAGACCTTGGGCTGAAGATGTCCTGTTATGTTTTTAATGTACAGAATGACTCCAAGATCCACGTGCAGGAAGGAAGGAGTGGGACCTTTAAATCTAACTGGAGTTTATCATTAGATTTCAAGTCTGGACCCATAGACATTACCAAGTGCCAAAAAATCTAATGCAACAGAGAATTAGGGTCTATTCAGGTAGAGTGGGACATCAGGTTGAGTGGGACACTTAAGCTTTTGGGTACTGTAAAGGGTTAATTTTGTAAGCTGTGTTGTAGCTGAATGTCTATTGGATATGAAATAAAGGTTGTGATTGATGTGACATCACAGATGTGGTCCAGTTGTTATTTTTCAAATTGCTTGACAACTGGGACCTCATGGTAAGTCACCCGGCATGTGTAAATCTATTTCAGAATAATAAGGTTGATAATTCTGTCACTTATGATGTAGCAATAAAACTTTTGCTTTTACATACATTTATACTGTCTGTGTATTAGAGATTAATAACAATTAGCATCTAACTGTATAAAATATTTGTGAAAATTTGATTCACAGCACTGTCCCACTCAACCTGACAGTGTTAGGTTGAGTGGGACAGTGCATTTCAGGTTGAGTGGGACAGTTTTAGGGCTAATGCTAGCAAACACAGTGCAGCCATTTCATGAACAAAAAGATAACATTTTAAAGTTAAACGTAATAATAATAATGTGTCTGACTATAAAATTTTTATTAAAAAAAATATTTTTCAATATACACAAGATGGCACCCATACAGAGAGAGAGAGAGAAAAAAAAGGAGTGACAGGGCAATACAGAAAAGGAAAAGACAGCAAAGTAGGAAAGGAAGAAAACTAAACCAGTGGAGTGAAGAGAGAATGGCAGGGGCTATTGAAGAATATGAGCAGGAGGTGACTGAAGGACACAAACCAAAATTAAAGCAGGCCAAAGGAGACAAAAAGAAACCAAAAACAACCAAAGTGCCTAAGCCTGCTGGTGTCCGCCCCCAAAAAGCTGCGTTTCCTCCCCTGCAACAGTTCAGGGAAGTGACCCCTATACTGGTTGTAAGAGGGTCTATGGGGATGCAAGTGACCCAAAGGCCAATGAGGAATGGGTGGCTTGCTGCCACTGCCAACGGTGGTATCATGAGTCCTGCGGAGAGCTCAACGGACTTATGGATGACTTCATCTGTCTTGGATGCATTCACTGAAGTTGTTAAAAGGATGTAGGCTTAATGAAAGTTCCATTCATTGAATGTATAGTGAAGTTTACAGTGTTACAATTTTTGCATTAGTTCCAGAAATGCATTTTTTTAAAATCCTTCCAAGTATTAATTAATTGAAGGTCCCTGTTGTTGTATTTTGCACCTCATAATGCGCCACACATTTTCAATGCATATATTCTGGTTTTTATTAACGTTTTACACAACTTCCCAACATCATTGGAATTGGGGTTGTATTTTGCTCATTTTAACCATAAAATAGTGTCCCACTTTCCCTAACAAAGTGTCCCACTCAACCTGATTGCTTCCAGTTTGCTGAAGAGGGTGTCAGATGGTGTTTAAAGATGAAGAGTTTGTTAATAAATACATAAATTGGGAAAATTTCACCATAGTGGCCTTCATTACAATCTATTTAAACAAAACACATAATATTAATACACTCTGATTTAGGTTGTTTAAAATGCAATTTACCAAAAAGTGTCCCACTTTACCTGACTTCACCCTAGAGCTTGGCAGCATAGACTCAGCAACTAAAGAATGCACATCTTCCTTCAACGAAGAGAACACCAGAAATAAAAGAATAAAGAAAAAGATGCCAGTTAAATCTGCAAGCAGAATTCAACTCAAAATGTGAAACTTGTGGATTAAATAAATTCAGTGCACACAGACTGAAGTGGTTTAAGTCTTCGGTTCTTTTATTTGATTTTAGCTCACATTTAACAAAAACACAACCCAAATTAGAATTAGAATATGGTGACATGCCAATCAGTCAAGGAACTCAAAACACCTGCAAAGGTTTCCTGAGCCTTCAAAATGGTCTCTCAGTTTGGTTCACTAGGTTACACAATCATGGGGAAGACTGCTGATCTGACAGTTGTCCAGAAGACAATCATTGACACCCTGCGAGTGAACAGTTTTAATGAGCTGAGTAACACAAAGACACAAATAAACAAAGAGGCTGAGAAGACGAACCTCCGTGGTGGTGGTGGTGAGGTGAGGAATCCGGATGATGGCGGAGAGAAGGTGAGTAGTCCGGATGACGGGAGTAGGCAGCAGGAGAGGATGGCACAGGAACTGCGGGGAATAGAGCTGAAGGTAAGGGTCCGTGGCTGAGTGAACGTGCGAAGAGTGGATGAGGTTCTGGGGAAAACACAGACATCCAACGCAGACAACACTTAAGCCAACGAACAGGGTAACCACATCAAACATGAAACAATGAGCTCACAAACACAAGACGTGAGACAAGCCAATATATAGTGGATGAGTAATGAGGGGCAGCTGTTGCTGATGACAATTAACAGAGACGCCCACAAGCTAATCAGTGCAGACACGAAACACACAGATATCACCACAAAGTGCAAAACCCCCCGAGATCACGGATTGCCAACCGTGACAGTACCCCCCCCCCCCTCTAAGAACTCCTCCTGGAGTTCCCAGAAGGGCCTACCTGCTGATTGTAGTCAAATAAGGGAGTGATCCAATATGTCCCTAGCAGGTACCCAACTCCTCTCCTCCGTACCGTAACCTTCCCAGTCCACCACATACTGGAATCCTTGTCCCCTCCTTCTCAAGTCCAGAATACGATTAACCGAATATGTCGGTTCCCCATCTACAAGATTACCAATTATTCAAAGTGCCCTCTAGGGGTATTAAAGGCGGTTTTCCATTCATCCCCCTTCCTGATGCGGACCAAATGATAAGCATTACGTGAATCCAATTTTGTGAATATGGATGCTCCCTGCAACCTCTTGAAAGCTGAAGACATGAGTGGTAAAGAATAGGTATTCTTTATAGTGATGTTGTTCAGCTCTCGGTAATCAATGCAAGGTCGCAGAGAACCATCCTTCTTACCCACAAAAAAAGAACCCCGCTCCGGCTGGAGAAGAGGAAGGACGGATGAACCCAGAGGCTAAGGAATCAGAAATGTATTTCTCCATGGCCTCCCTCTCAGGAATAGAAAGAGAGTATAACTTGCCCTTAGGCGGAGACTTACCTGACACTAAGTCTATGGCACAGTCGTAGGGACGATGTGGAGGGAAAGAAGCAGCACGGGACTTACCGAACACTTCCTTCAGGTGCAGATACTCAACGGGCACGTTTGGCAAAACCATGTTCTCCTTCTGAAAGACAGAAACCGGGACAACAGGACAAGCAGAAACCAGACAAGACTCATGACATTTTTGTGACAGTGTTAGAACCCTATTCCACTCGTGGATTATGCTTGGATAACCAGGGGTGACCTAAAACAATGGGAGCAACGGGGCAGTCCATAAGAAAAAAGGATATGGTTTCTTTATGGTTTCCAGATGTGAGCAGTGTGATGGGTTCAGTATGGTGTGTGACGTGAGGCAGTTCCTGGCCGTTGAGTGCGGTGACATGGATGGGGAGAGACACAGGAAGGACAGGAATGTTCAAGTGATGTGCAAGTGAAGAATCAATGAAATTACCTTCGACTCTGGAGTCCAGAAGGGGCGTGACATTCGTGATGTTGATTCTTCCACCGCAGTTTCACCGGAAGGAGGGTCGATGAGGACTTCTCAGCGGTGATCCCACCCGATAGTAGACTCAAGTTTACTATCGGGCTGGCTCTTTTACCGGGCATGAGTAGGTGTTATGAGCAGAGTCTCCACAGTACAAACACAGTCCTTGGGACCTCCGCCGTTCCCTCTCCCTCCGGGACAGCCGAGCTCTACCCACCTGCATGGGCTCGTGGTCGTCAACAGAACCGACCGTGTTCTCTCAACTCAAGTGCCCCCTAGCAGGAGAGATGGTAGACCTTGAAGGACTGGGTTGGCGGCCAGGCGATTAATCCGTGCGTCAATCTGTAGAGCCAACTCAATGAGTCCGTTAAGAGTAGGGGGCAGCTCGAGGAGGTAGATCTCTTGCTAAACACGGTCGGATAACCCATGCAGGAATCTATCCCACTGCGCCGCCTCGTTCCACTGGCACACGGCCGCCAGGGTGCGGAACTCGATGGAGTAGTCGGTTACTGAGGAAGAGCCTTGACGGAGTTCCGAGAGTCGATGAGCGGCTTCCCTGCGGCTTCCCCTGTCGCGGCCCGGTCGAAGACTCTCATTTCCTCAGAGAGGGCGTGGAACGAGGCACAACACGGGTGTTGATTTTCCCACACCGCCATCCTCCATAAGGCAGCCTTGCCAGATAATAATGTGAGCGTGAACGCTACTTTAGAATCCTCAGTAGCGAAGGTGCGGGGCTGTAGGTTGAAATGCATTGAAAACTTAGTTAAGAAAGTTTTGCAAAACGCTGGCTCACCTGCATAGTTCTCCGGCGCCGGAAGTCGCGGCTCTGGCCGGAAGTGGTCCTGGGGAATCTCCCGGGGGACGGACGGAGCAGGCGGTGCGATGGGCGCAGTGGGAGACGTTAGTTGATGGATCTGCTGGGTGAGCTCAGACACCTGTGCCACCAGCGCTTGGACAGCGC
Organism: Carassius gibelio; assembly: GCF_023724105.1. Classification (NCBI taxonomy): domain Eukaryota; kingdom Metazoa; phylum Chordata; class Actinopteri; order Cypriniformes; family Cyprinidae; genus Carassius; species Carassius gibelio. The sequence continues at coordinate 14,122,601 of NC_068408.1, read as the reverse complement.
GTCCGGTGTTCGAGATGCTCTCCTGCTGCTGATCCATTCTTTTGACGCTGTGGTGCATGAAATCCATGAGGGTATTGGTGATCGCTGCTTCCATGGTGGTGAGATCGTTAAGTGATGGTGGATTAAGGAAAGTCTGGAAGCAGATGCGAGTGAACAGTTTTAATGAGCTGAGTGTAATACAAAGACACAAATAAACAAAGAGGCTGAGAAGACGACACTCCGTGGTAGTGGTGAGAAGGTGAGGAATCCGGATGATGGCGGAGAGAAGGTGATTAGTCCGGATGATGACGGTGAGTAGGCAGCAGGAGAAGATGGCACAGGAACTGCGGGGAATAGAGCCGAAGGTTCTGAGGAAAACACAGACATCCAACGCAGACAACACTTAAGCCAACTAACAGGGTAACCACATCAAACATGAAACAACAATCTCACAAACACAAGACTTGAAACAAGCCAATATATAGTGGATGAGTAATGAGTTGCAGCTGTTGCTGATGACAATTAACAGAGACGCCCACAAGCTAATCAGTGCAGACGCGAAACACACAGATATCACCACAAAGTGCAAACACCCCGAGATCACGGTTAAACAACCATGACACACCCTTCACAAGCACGGTAAGCCACAAACATTCATTGCCAAAGAAGCTGGCTGCTCACAGCGTGCTGTATTCAAGCTTGGATACCAAAGTCACTGCACCCGTTTACAAAGAAATTACCAAGAAATTAAAACTTTTATCCAAAGCGACTTACAGTGCATTCAGGCTAATTTTAGAGCACTTCATGTTTCCTTCTGCTGACTAGCTTTTTGAAGATGCTGATTTCATTTTCCAGCAGGATTTGGCACCTGCCCACAATGCCAAAAGCACCAAAAGTTGGTTAAATGACCATGGTGTTGGTGTGCTTGACTGGCCAGCAAACTCACCAGACCTGAATCCCAGAGAGAATCTATGGGCTACTGTCAAGAGGAAGCTGAGAAACAAGAGACCAAAATGCAGATGAACAAAAGGCCACTGTCAAAGAAACCTGGGCTTCCATACCACCTCAGCCAGTGCCACAAACTGATCACCTCCATGCCACGCCGAATTGAGCCACTAATTAAAGCAAAAAGAGCCCATACCAAGTATTGAGTACCTGTACAGTAATTTAACATACTTTCCAGAAGACCAACAATTCACTATTTTTTATTTATTTATTGGTCTTATGAAGTATTCCAATTTGTTGAGATAGTGAATGTGAGCCAAAATCATCACAATTAAAAGAACCAAAGGCTCAAACTAATTCAGTCTGTGTGTATACGGGAGTTTCACAATTTGAGTTGGAATTTTTATTTTGGAAGATAACTTTTGATGGCACTTAGAGGCTTTTGCATCTGAACTCGTCATATATAATGCATATACATACACTGCAAAACAACTATATTGTACTCTGACTGAAGTAGGAGCGGGTTGAGATTTACAATACAACACTATAGCATTTTGTAATTTATTCTGTTCTAATTATGATGTAATGCTTTTGCAGAAAGGCCGACAGGATTCAAATGAATAAACATTCCTAAAAAAAAAAAATTACAAGAATTTGCAAAGAAATAAACCATACAGACGTTTAATAATGGATATGCAACATTTTATTTTTCTAGCAAGGCTGAACATGTTATTTCATACAAAAATATGGAGAATTCAAAAGACAATATACAAACATGGAATAGTTTTTACATACTGGTGTGCATGGGGAATACAGCCATGATGATATACATTTCAATTATCAGTATAAAACATATGAAAATCTGAATATGCAATAAGTGGTCTTGAGCTACCCTAGCACCAATAAAACGAACCTTGAGATAAATGCATGGAATGAAGACGACATAGGTATGTATGATAACAATAGCACTTAATTGGGGTAGACTCTATATTCACATATTTAGGTGATGTCTAATCACGATTTCCTGATTACTGTTGCCAAAGCCCATTTATATCTATGCACTTCTGAGTATTTAAGAGTTTCCACAAACATTCATATTGGCAACAAAGCAGCCCCACTGGAAGTCTATGCAAATAAAATGTTACAGATTTCCAAAGGAATTTTCCCACATAAGGGAATGTGCAGCTTTTATAGTAGAACGTGGGAAACATTCTACTTTGGAAAAACGGTGACGACATCATAACCCTCTGGAGGAGTGACGCGCTCACGTGCGTGTTTCTCGCAGTAAATCTTGTCCTCAACAAAAAAGTGTCCTTTCTGCTTAAGATTGATCCCGCAGTCGGTGCAGACGTAGCATTCTGGGTGGCGAAACTTATCTCGAAGTTTGACCATCATTCCTCTTTATAACCAAATAAAGAGAAAAAAAGTTATTTAGGAACACGTTTGCAAAAAAAAAAAAAAAATCCTACAATTACAGTGAAATTATTAACAGAGAGCAAAATCCACAGGTATTATAACAAGATTGAGTTCCAAAATGTTCCACTAGATGGCATAACATCACAATTGCACTTTACAGTATATGCAACTGTTCCAAGATGCATTTCTTTAAAAACTTTTCAAGAAAGATAAACCAAAAAAGTGAAACTTACACAATCCCTGAACCACATTTGTCACAAAGAGAGAGCTTTTCAGGATTCCCAACCGAGGCTCCAGTTTTGGTGTTTGGAGCCTTGACACTTCTGAAGCCTGATGGTTTATCTGCATCACCTGACACAAAGGCAAAGAAATCCATTTAATGCTAAGGGTTTCTTTTATAGGCCCAAAAACCTGACGCAAAATGTGTTTTACTGCTGTAGCCACAGGCATGGCTTTAAAAGCTGATGATTATGATTGACCAGAAATACAGACACCCATTTTGTCAACAGAAGCTGAGGCCTGGTGACCTATGGGTAATTCAGACACAATGTAGTACAGTACAGGTGTGTATGAAATTATACCGGTTTCCAGGATCTCCTGCAGAACTTTAAAGGAGGCAGACTGGCGAGGAGGCTCGTCGAATTCTTGATTCTCCTGCAGCATTTTGTACACCTCAGAGTCTGTGGCTAACGCAGGCTTTGGCTGGCCAGGTCTACAGGGATCTGGGCTATAAAACATGCAAAAAGTCACACTGATGACAGCCACAAGACAAGCAGTGTTATCTCAAAATCATTATATTAAACTCAATGCCTACTTCCTAGTTCAATCCCTGAGGGACAAACTCAAATAGCTATACGAATACAACACAGAACTGGAATAAGTGTAGCACATAATGATGCATAATAAGTAGAAAAACAAAACATCTTTTAGAAAATGTTTGAAAAACTATACATTTTCAAGAAAAGTCTAAAGGTCATGTGGTGTAACCAAGATTTTTACAATGCAGGTACTTGTATAAAAAATGCTGTCGTTTTGAACTTCTCAAAGAATATTGAAAATAAAATCAGAACAACTTTTTTTCTTTTTTTAAGAAATGTTTCTTGAGCAATTGAAAATGATTTCCAAAGGATGATGTGACAACGAAAGCTGGAGTTATAGCTGCTGAAAACCCGGCTTTATCTTCCCAGAAGTAAATTGCATTAAAAAGCAAAACAAAACAGAAAACACTTTTTATTAAAATTTTAATAATCTTTACATCTATTGTATTTTTGCAGCTTTGGTAAACATAAGAAACTTCTTTCAAAAAATGTTTTCTCAACTTCAGGTTTTTGAATGGCAAAAAGCATTTTTTAAATAACAATATATATAATTATTATTAATTAATACTTTTTTGGGGAGTTAAGATGTGAACTAGCCTTGCCTTGTTGTGTCACATCATCATTATCAGTCATCAAGGTCTACAGGTTACTGAGAGGACTCTGTAATATCATTTTTTGTAAGATAGTTGTACCACATATTTTTGGGTCAAGTATGTTAGTGAGGTGTGTATCATGCTTACATCTTACTGGCTTCATTGGAGGCAGCAGAAGTCTGGACATCACCCACTGCACTGTTAAAACTCTTAATGTTCTCAGAGGAATACAGGCCAGAGGGGTTATTGTACATGTTGGTAACCACTTTTGGACTGCTAGAATTGAAAGGCATGGCGCTCCTGTTATGAGCAGAGCCTATATGTTTCACATCCTGCAGAAAAGTAAAAAAAGAGCAGGAACTATAAGATTACTAATCTCATAAAACAGAAGGGAGAACTGTAACTTGAAAAGGTTATTTCACTCAAAGATTCTTAAAAACTCTATTTACTCTCCTTTATGTCATTCCAAACTTGTGTACTTACTTTCTTCTCCTTTTTTTCTATATAATGAAAAAAATCAGTATTGTTTTGGACTCTACTGACTTTCAGTGTATAAAGAAAATCATTCATCAAAATATCTGCTTTTGTTTTCCACAAAAGAAATACAGTCATAAAGACTTGGAATGACACAAAAGCAAAGCCAAAGACATAAGATCATTTCCTAAGAATTGCAGTAATACCTAACTATTCAGACCAGAAAAATGGTTTGAGAATAAATCATTACTTTAGGTTTATAACGGTAATTATCATAACCAAGTTACAACAGGAAAAAACAGACACGGAAGAGTTTTTCAACACTAATGACTAAGGTTTTTATGACATTGTGAAACTTTGCTCCGTTTACAACATATTTAACAGTTGTTTCTTATTAAGTTTCTCTCTCTGCTTAATTTGGGAAACATTTATAACACCCAAACTATGTAGTCAAGCTCCACACACTTCCTATGATCATCCACATTCTGACCCTAAATTTCCAACATAGCCTGCAGGATGTGGGTCTTGCGTCATGGTTTTGGCTGATAAACCTACTGGTCTCCATGGATAAGGCTTGTTAGGACATAAACAATGACTTCACTTTGGCAGCCTATGGTGCCGTGCCTTTATTTGTTTAGCCGCTATGGTTCTGTTATGTATGACAGTCTCATGCACTATTAAGGTCTTTAAAGCTCACTGAAAATGATCAAGGATTCATTTAAAAACCCCTAAGCTCCCAGATAATCAGAGCTAAAACGCACCTGTGTTTCTTTATTGGCCAGATTCATCTTGTATGGATTGGTCTTTCCTTCTTCAGTGACCAGTGGGGACCACATTTTCGACTCTGATCTACAAAAAGCAAAAAACTTTCATACAGTGAATCAGCAAATGATTAAAGTAAAAATATAAAATCACCATGGCTCAGCAACAATAATAATAATTAAGCCTGGGCCCAGTGTGAAAGATTCAGGCAAGTTGATGCAATTCTACTGATCGTATTTCACAAGTTTGCATGGCATAAAAACACATTGGGTTGCCTGTCATCTGCTGAACACTGTTGTGGCAAATCTGCAGATTTAGACTTGTCTCCAACATGACTTTATCAAGCCGACTGACACATATGAGGATATGTTGAAATTGTGAGAACGACTTGTGACAGACTTGAGCAAAAAAAGAGCTGAAAGTTAGACCCAGCAACAATTTACATTGTATGCAATTATCTTCCACAGCATCAGAGTCATAGCTTATAACTAAAAACTTGTTTTTAAATGTTTGTTTGTCACTTTAAAATTAATAATAAAATTGAATTGCCAACCTCCAATTCAGGATTCAGGGTTTTTTTTTGTTGTTGTTTTAAAATATGCACTAAACGTAAAACAGGACCTCTGAGTAATGGCATCATAATGGTTCATAAAATTAAGTCTACAATGTCTGGAAGAATTTAATAAAAGCCAACATTTCTGTTTGTTTTTGGAAGAGGTTTCATTAGATCACATATATCTGGGTGCTCTACATACTCTCAGCTAACAATACATTCAGACAAACCACTGCATGTTCCTCTTTGCAAAGTAACATGTCACCTGTCAATGGAAAGCACCATTTCCTCTATGCAAGCTTTGATTTTATTCTGTGCTTCCAGGTGAGTCATGCCATCTGTTGACTCTCCATCTATGGCCAGGATCATGTCCCCCATACATAGGTCGGCTTGAGCTGCTTTACTTCCTGGGGTTACCTGAAAAAATCAAAACTGGTCATCATAATTATCATCAAAACCAAAAGGGTTTTAGAATAAAATTGTGTCGTTTTTCATGCCCAAATATAAACTTAAAAGAATATGGCAGAATTTTGACAAAAACTTCTCTTTGGTGTAGCTTTTACATGTTACATGATGACTTCCTCTATAAAGTGTCAGGGTGTGTAGCTTGTTTGTGAGAAAAACGTTATGGTTAAATGTAAACTCAGCAAGTTTTTATTAACTTTTAGCTGGATCTTATTCATCCCAATGGCACAATTGGTTTATATCAACTAGAACGCACAATGTTTGTTTATGAACTGCGTCCACTTCACACAACTGTTTATTTATTCTCTGGACACTCCTGGGTCCGACCCTAACTACAGGGCCGGTCACATCAAGGATGTTTACTATACTGGTAACATTATAACTGTAGCTATAAAGTTTAATTAGTTGTTCTAAATCTATAAGAATAGGAAACAGAGACACAGAGCAACGATATCAGTAGAATCACAGATGACATAACTGCAATACACAAGTTACAATAAACAGAACATTTTTGTGCATAGTTGTGGACACTAATATATTTGTTATAGTTATCGTTCTTGGTGTGATCAGGCCTTAATTTTTTACATTGAGTGTTGGCAGGATGTGCTATATGAGAAAAACTACCATTGGTCATGTGATCTCAACATGTTGGCACCCATGGGAGACCCACTAGATGTAAAATAAAATAGCTTATTCTACAAATATGATGACGTGAGTGTTATTCTAATACAAGTGAACAACATTTTAATAATAATAATAATATTTCAATATTTTTAAAAAGTAGCAATTACAACGTTGTTAAAAATACTGAGTGCCCCTTTAAGAGATGACAGGCATCTTGCTGCGGTTGAAAGTAGTTTGAAAGTTTTAATCGCACGCTTGAGTGTCACATTACCAAAAGTACCACATAACATGCATTCATGCCACGGATAGTCTAACGTTACAAGGAATTTATCGAAATGCATAAGCTTAGGTGTCTGAACACTTATCTGCGATACCATATGGAATCACCTACAGAACTAGTTTGCGAAAGAACCTGATTTTGCGTCAAAATGAACTATTTATTCGCTAATTGTTCTTCGAGACTGACGCCTGAGCATTTTAATCCAAGAGCTCGATACATTGCGACACTGAAGTTCAGATCGATATGGTCGTGTTCACGTGCGTTTCTGTTGGATGCTGCTGCTGCTGTATTCACGCTGTAACCAGTCTGTGGAGTAAAATGTGTTGGCCCAGTAATATCCATAAAAGCCATTTTACCTCTGTGCTAAATGATTAACAACGCCAAAGTTAATTCCTTACCCTCGAAATAGTCAGAGGTTGTTCGAAATCTTTTCCCCCGACCAGACGGAAGCCCCACGGTCCGGGACCTTGTAAAACAACTCGTAAAGGCATACTTCCAACAAGCTTACTAAATGGATGGATATAACGCTACTGAACCAGTGCAGCGTAAACTGCTTTACTGCTTTATGAAGTCTGCAGTTTGGAGTAACTGTAGCAGGACAAGGCGTTCACGTTGAAGAGACCATACCTGGGCGGAGCTTCCTCAGGAGAGAGCGAATAATGTCAGGTCTGTGGGCTGATAAGAGCTTATTTCCTTTGTTTGTTTAGGGGTGGACCGTTACGTCATCTTATGGCCGATTGAAGTTTACCATGTATGGAAGAGCCAAATCCTAAAATTTGGTCTGTGCCACTCCCAAATCCAGATTCCTGACAAGGGGGGATCGCGCATGCTATGCTTTCCAGGAGTACGAATCACATTCTCAGCATTCCCAAAACTTGGAACAAGTGCGGACAAAACGAGCAACGTGGAAGCACATTGTCAATATTGGCTTTACATTAAAAGCTAGAGTTGTTAATAAAGAACAGTAGCACCTTCGCAGAATGGCTTACAGTACAAGTAAAGATAGGCTGCTATATGATTTATGAGTATTTTAAATAATGAGATGGGCATTTAATGTGCTCCTCGACTCAGTTTTTAACATGTTGCTATGCTTGTTATGCCGGTTTCCATAGTTTTTTTTTTACTTTTTTAGATAAACTGCCTTTTCCAGGGGCTGTATTACAAACAACTTCCTCCTAGCCTAATTTCTTTCAAATTAAAAATTGTCTGTTTCCCAAGCAAAATGATAATGGTTAGATAATGATTCTGAGTAAACATGTTATATATAGAGCCAGGGGCTTATCTGTGTTGGCTAGTAACCCTGCCGGATGCAGTTAGAATGTCATTGGGGATATTGAACTGAACAATCTTAACTTTTGAACATAGCCTACTTCTTACACTGTCACACCTTTCCTGTAAAGTTGGTGTCCAAAGTCTGCCAGTAACAGTTTCAGGTATATGCTTAACAAAACTTTGATGAATGTAAGATCTCCAAAATAGTTTATGGACCTTTTTCTCATTTTTGGGTTCGTCACAGGGTACATTTTTATAGATGTAAACAGTAGACCATTGCATAGCTTATATAATTTTCGGAATTACATGGGCTCAGCATTTGCATTCCCATGACTTTTCAAGAGAGAATGATAGAGAAAACTATGGCAGGGAGGAGAGAAATATGTCAAATAAACAGTTACACTCTCAGAAAATAGCCTATATTAGACTTCATGACAGCAGCGTTGACCTTCTTTTGTAATTTAGTGCTAGCATAACATACAGATGAAGCTAAGAAATACATTATCACAGTCTATGATAAAAACTACTTAATAAACCCATTTGAAATAAAGTATATATATATATATATATACGTGTGTGTGTGTTTTTGTGTGAGAGAGAGAGACCCTGGACCACAAAACCATTATGGCTTTCCATTGATACATAGTTTGTTAGGATAGGACAAAATTTGGCTGAGATACAACTATTTAAATATCTGAATCTGAGGGTGCAAAAAAAAAAAAAAAAAAAAAATCTAAATATTGAGAAAATCACCTTTAAGGTTTTCCAAATTAAGTTCTCTGCAATGTATATTACTAGTAAAAAAATAAAGTTTTTATATATTTACAGTATGAAATTTACAAAATATCTTCATGGAACATGATCTTTTTGTGGTCCAGGGTACACACACACACACACACACACACACACAAACCCATATATTTTACTAACTCTACCACTTTACTAGTGTATAGTAAGAAATTGTAAAATGTTAAATAATGTAAAATAAATAAGAAATGAAAAAATTAAATGAAATAGCTGTACAAAATAAAGTAGCCACATAGTAAAGAAAATAGCATGTCTGTCTCCTGACACCATAAATAGAAATTGAATTACACTGGATAGATTATATATATATATATGTGTGTGTGTGTGTGTGTGTGTGTGTGTGTGTGTGTGTGTGTGTGTGTGTGTGTGTGTGTGTGTGTTTTTGGTAAAATGGCACAATGGCGCAGTTTTTTAAATACCTGAAAGTACAACATCATTCAGTCAAGTTTTATAATAATCAAGTATTATTTAAGAATAAAACTTTATTAATTAGAAGTAAACTCTATAACCATGTTTGAATGCTTATTAGTCGTTTTAACTGAACATTTTAACTGGTCTGGTGGTGGTGCTTTTTTTGGTCATTCATTGTTTCTGTACAAAAAAAAACAATTGGGAAAAAAACCTACAAAAATACTTATAAGATAATAATTATACGATTCCTACGAATAAGATCTATAAAACACACTAGAATTACTAAGGATTAATGAGCTGCTGGATTCATAAATATTAAACATGTTTTGTGCATTCCCTCGAACTGATTTGCTGAAATCAAAACAGGGACGATAATAGGTAAGCGTCAGCCAATGAGATTGCCGTTTGCGCATTAACTCCACCCATTACCGGAAAACCAGGATGTTCTTAAAAGCTGAAGTCTTCCATAGGAACTCTGTTATTTTGACAGGAAAATACAACAAAAAATATTGTAGCATGTCAATTCTCTCTATCTCTCTCTTTCTCTCTCTCTCAATTCAATTCAGTTAGCTTTATTGGCATGACAGTAGTACATTTTGCATTGCCAAAGCATACATATGAAAAGAGAATAGCCTATATACAACAGTGTAATTTGGAACAATATAGCAATTAAAATAACGTTTGAACGTACATCTCACTCTCTCTACGTGAGTGTAAGAGAAAGAACTGAATGAAAGCACAGAGATGAACTGAATAAAAGCACAGATATCCTGACGGAGAGTGTTCGCGAGGGAAAATATATATGTGCTAAACTTATACTTAGCATCCAACAACACACTGGTGAGTCAAATCAGCTAATTTATTAGCCATTGGCTAATACTAAACATCATTCAGCCGCCAGAAGGAAGATTTAGTCGCATTTGCGAGTGATTTACTCACAATGTAGAGGGTGGGATGTAAGATTAAAGTCTACAAGTAGAAATGTGTCTTCTATATATAAATATCAGAGAATCTGATCATTTTTTCCTTTATTAAAAACTATAAAATTAAAGTAAAGGAACACTTTACACTAATACGCATAAAACTTTGCATATCTTCTTAAAACAAAAATAATCACTTAAAGTTAAAATTTGGCCTTTTTGTATAAATAACAGAGAACCAGGTTAAATATTTTCCTTAATCCCTTAACAGAATTTGTTTTACATTTCTCTTTCCATTCAAAAGTTGGAGGCTACATTTCTTACAGCCTATTACCTCTGAACGAGCCTGTTGGCGGCACCACCGGCGCGTGCGTACGAGCTCGGAGTTAAAGTGCGTAAATCAGATGTGCTGTAAACCCATGACCAACAGAGGTCATCCTCAACCCTTTGCACTCAAACATACGAGCAGTTTTGAAATGTCTGTGTTGTTTTCGTTTCCACTTATTTTTTCCGTGATGACAGCACTGTGAACGACAGAACCACAAACACAATGCTCGTTCTCAAATGAGATGCTTGCTTTCATCTTAATAATTAAAGCGTTTGAGCGCGAGATCAAAACATCACTGGAGTTCATGAAGGTTGTTTTAGTTTTTTTTTAGAAAGTGTACATACATTACACCAAACTGAAACGCAGTGTTTAGCACCTCTTATAAAACCTAAACATGCGGTGTTTGAGTGAGATAACAATATAAAGATAGAGAAATTCTAAGTTCCCTATGCTGTTCTTTTTAAAGACACGGTATTAATGTTGTTCCTCTTTGACAGTGAGCTCTGTTGAAAAGCAGAAGTAAAGCATGTGACCTGAAACTATCAGCACAAGTTGGTGAAAGTATCGACTTTAAATTGTGTTTCAATCTTGTGGTTAGTTCTGAGGCCCCTCTGCCCCTGGTACCCCTCAAATGTGTCATTAGCGGAGCTAGAAAAGTGTCTTGTGATGTCATTGTGTGGGACTCAGTTCAATATTGATAGAAGGAGCTCAGGAGTGTGTCGTCAGAAGACGTCACAGAATGTGGGAGTGGGGCCGTCGTTTTGTTGAGTATGGGGCCGGTGGTGACATTTTGAGCTGTTAACACCTTCTCCCTCTTCAACCCACTCCCCAACCCACAGACTGACGCAGTTGGGTTTGACCAACAGTACGAGAAAGTGCTTAGTGGTCAGATACAGCTAGACTCTAGTTAAATTTGGGGGCAGAACATATCGTTTGTACAAAATAATACAAAGAGCTAAATAGTTATGGAAAATAAATAAATATTTTAATTAACCAGCAACATAAATTATATTAATTAATGTGTAAAAGTTTTAATGTCTTTTGTTTTGTTGATTATTTTGTAGCACTGGATGTATTTTACACAAAATATATTTTAATAAATCATTTGTTTATCGTATTAATCTAATTAATTTACATCAGTTAAGTTGTAAAAGGTGTTAAAGTTTCAAATGTAACTTTTGCGATATAAGTTAAACTTTAAATGCATTGTGTTGCTTTTTGCAAAAGTGTCAAACTATTTCACTCTCAAAAGCACACAGCACAAAATTTTCTGGTTTTGTCTGGTGTATGTAACCTAGTATGTTCTGTAAGTCTCTCTACATGTGTTTTAGCTTGTGTATATACTGTTTTCAAAGTGAGTATAAGATTGTGTATGAGAGTGAAAGTGTTTGGAGGTGTGGCACTGAATGAAAAAAAACAAAACATTAAGTATGACTGGAATTTAATAATGGAATAGTGATAGCTTCAGTATGTATCAATTTTAGCTCAGATCAGAGTCAAATAATTTGCAAGCACAGACTGCTCTAATGCAGGTCTCTCTGGTTATAAGGATTTTCCCTCTGTACTGAAATCTGAGATTCATTGCACATGAGGTAAGCATTTCAGGCAAACACACAGGCAATATGTAATTAGACAGACCTTCAGGACACTTATACATGGCTCTCTTTCCCCAAGCAAAGCTGTTTAATGAGTACCCTTGAATTCACAGTTGTATAAGGTAGATTTGCTTGCTGAAGCGTTTCTGAATGGGCTTTGTGACCTTTGCTTTAGACCTTTAGATCAGAATAGTTTGAAAGTGGCGTGTTTCATTTTCTACTCAAATCATTTTGTGTAGCTTGTATAAAACTTGTTAAGCAGGATTTTCAGATTCAAACATTAATGTTTTTACACTGAAAGAAATGAGCGAAAATGCAATTCTCACTAAGAAATTGCTAGTCAATATGACAAATAACAACAAAGAAATGCAAGTAATACATTGAATTAAACTAGAGATTGACGGATAATCGGTTTTACCGATATCACTTTGTCTGAAAGGAGAGGAATCAACTTAAGACCTATTAATGCACAAATGAGATGCATTACATAAATTCTTGATTTGCAGTTTAAGCTTTGCGCTATGGAACCACATGAACAATCATCTAAGTAATTAAAGCTCTGTGGAAATTAATTGTTTATTATCTATTATAAACTGGCACATACACATGCTGTACTGGTATCATAAAAATAAAAAAAAATGAATGGTTATAAAAAATCCAGACTGGCCGATCATGCAGTTTTGAAGTAGGCCTGGTATATTTTCAGTAAATACACCGCAATAAATAATTTTTATTTACAACTTTATTTTCAAATTTTAGTATATAGGAGTCTATTTTTTTTTTTTTTTTTTTTTTTTTGGAGGGTGGGGGGGGGGGGTTATCAGTCTTTAACAGTGACAAAGAAATCACTGTCTCTCACCGGTGCCCAATAGCAAAGCTTGGCATTGCAGCTTTCATGCAATCACCATTCATAAACACAGTACATCGTTAGACTGTAATGTGATCTTTCCTTGTTAGCTTCCTCATTCTCCTGGTGAGAGCAGTGCACAAGAAAAGGCAGTTTTGTGAGGCGTGTCATCCATTTCCCATCACACAATGATGTGCGTGTGTGTGTGTGTGTGTGTGTGTGTGTGTGTGTGTGTGTGTACGCGTGACGGAGGACAGGGGGAGGAGCTTGACTGGAACTGAGAAGTTTGGCTCTGTTGTGTTTTGCCCTGGCTTTGTTCCAGGGCAGAAATGCTCTGACCGAACATGTATCATACTAATGTAGACACAAAAATGACAAAAGACTTTTCAACATAGTGTTGAATACTGGTAACAAGATAATGTTATTGTGATAAAGGCTTATATGCTAACTCATGTTAAACACAGAAGCACTTATAGATATGACAATGCATATACTGGAAAATAAGTAGGAGTATATTAGGATTAAGCAGCAACTGCATCACTGTGGTCACAATTTTTGTTTGTTTTATCCCAACACATTGTATTATGCAGAATCGCTGCTAATTTTTTTTATCAGTATGATGTGCAAATATTAATTGTTGTTAAACTGTGAGATGTTTTTATTTTAATCTTCTTCATTAATTCCAAGAAGGTAAATGAAACAAATGTCACGTCTTTTATACACTGACATCTGCTCAAGTATTTTCCACTAAGATCTGTACGATTATTACCTCATGATGGTAGTTATGACAAAATCAGGACTTAGGATCTGACATGATCAAAAGAACTCTATAGAGTCATTAACCTGTTACCTTTGCCCTCATTATCATGCATAACTGACAAATGTCCCTGTGTATGAACTGTTGTTTCTGTTTAGGAACTGCACTGTGGTTTGCTACAGACAGACAGACAGGAAGCCAAGATTTTAAACGGCATGTTTTCCAGATAAGACCATACGAAGATTCTGTCTTCAAGTGTGTCCTGTATTCACAGGTATTGACGTCTCTGAGGAAAGCAGCTCTTTGGGGAAAGCAGCTCTAGCTAAAACTGGCTATAAACCACACAATTTCAAGAAATCTTGTGAGCTTTATCAGAATATATAAAAAGATTGTTAAAAAAGTCCATGCACTGACGTCTTTACTATAAATGTTTACCTAAAAAATGAATGACTCACACTCTTGGCTTAAAGGCCTATGATTGTTCCTGTTTTTGTTAGTTTTTCTGTACAGGATTCAAAAGCATTTTCTTTGACGCTTGAAAAGAAAATTCTGAAAACTTTCCCCATCAGACCATCCAAGAAATAGATGAGAACAGATTTGGAGATACATTGCAATGAATGGAAGCCATCAGAAATGAGTTCAAACAATTGATAAAAACGGCTTAATAATTCACAAGTAATTTATGTAAGCCACAAACTGCCTGTTTGTAATAAACAAATACATCACTAAGATGTTTTTACGTTTTTAACTTTGCTTCGGACTATGTTTGGGTAAGATGAAGGAGAGGATAAACTACTAAACTGATTGCTCTCTGAAAACAGGGTTGTATGTGATTCAGCTATAGGTCATTGAGATTAATCCTGAATCACATTTTAAAAGGATCATCTTATCTAGCTCAGTGTTTGCGTATGCTAATGGATTCTGTAACCATAATATTGCTTTCTCCTGTAAAAAGTGGTCTTGTCTGCATCAGAAGAGAAATAACAGAAAAAATTCTGTTGGAAATTAGTATTTCCATTTTTGGCCAAACTATTCCTTGAATGTATTAATCACACTGTTGAATGAACATAATTCAATGGGTTGGCTTTTATTAATGCTAAAGGCTGGCAAATGAAGGTAACATTTGTGAGAAGTCCATTAAGATCTCTGTGCATAGGTGGAGTTTCACTTTTAGTGTTGGTGGGGGGGGGGCACCCTCTGCCATGTATTTAGGTAACATATTCTACATTAAAAATAGAGTGAATTAACAATAACTGCTGTACAAAGAGTAAAAAATTTAATTAAGAAATGCACAAAAGCCGCTTCTTTTTCCGAATTGCGTATATGACCACTATTTTTCTTCCATCTCTTCGGACAAATTTTCAGTCAAATCATTCTATGTGTGCTAGATCAAAGCCAGGCTTGCCACAAAAGTAATTACAACAAATATGTATCAGGGGAAAACAGAAAGGAGATGTTTAAATTAATTACTAATAAATAGTGTTTTCTGAGTTGGTGTCGCAAGGGTGAAGTTTCTGATCCTGACTAGGCATCTCCTTGTTAGACGCGCCTTTAGAAAGTACATCTTTATGGATTATGAATATAATGAAAGAGTTTTTGTTTGTTTTCGTTAAGTAGTAATATAAAGATTTCTATAGATATATTTATCATGTCTGTGAGGCATGTATTCACTGATTTTCGGTTCATTTTTGTGAAGTGCACCTGTTCAAGAGATGGCAGAAAGTGCATCATGTTTGTTTTCTTTACTTTCTAAAAGCACATTGTTTTGTTGATATTGTGAGTGCACACAAAAAAGTAGAGCCTTTACAGTTACTAATGATGTATTACTCGAGTCTCGGGGCGGTAATACAATGACAACTTGTCCCTGTTATTCTGCTTTTCACAAAAATATTCAGTAAAACAGTTTTCAACATTGATGATATAAGAAATAATAATGTTACTTGAGTAGCAAATCAGTTTAAGCTATAAGGAACATGTGACACTGAAGACTGGAGTAATGGCTGTTAAAATATTTATCTTTGAAAAGATGAATATTCACAGAATCTATCGATCACAACAATAAATTACAGTTTCAAACATATTTAACAACAAAACAGTTATTTTCATACTCAAAGTACTTACAATATAATTTTCTTTTTTCTTTTTTGATCAAATAAATGCAGCTTTGTTGAGTGCAAGAAAAAAACAATATGAACCCAAACTTTGAATGGTAGTTATATAACTTCTATCTCCGGAGGGAGTTGGTAACTATATAATAGTGATTTAACCCATGTAGGTCATTTCTAGTGATTATTAATGCAGATTGTTTAACTGATGGGGAATGCAATAACTATGTATATGCAAAATATAAAACGTCATTATTTTAAAATAGTCCAGTATTGAAATTACATAAAAAGAGAAACAAAAAGTAAAATAGTATTATAGTATTTCCAAACTGTTGAAAAAAAAAGTGAATCAAAAGATTTCATTAGGAAGTAAAAAATTCCAAAGTTTCAAAATCAGTCAAGTAACTCACCAACATAACAATAATATGTTTCTAAGCATTAAATATAACCCTGTTGGGTGTTGAAACCTCTTGAATGACACGATGACTGGTTCACTGACATTTTTTGTTAGGAGCATATGTCAACGGGTTCAGAAATATGAAAGCCACTCATACAGTATCTGCATCCACAGTCCCCTCTTCATTTGTACCGAATGTTATATGAAAAGACATATGTACACCAAATAAGAGAGTTTAATCCTTTATTTACCTGAACTTTGGAATGTGAAACAGAAACAAGATGATGCATTCAAATTACTAGTATAAGTGAAAACAAACATTGGTAACCTCCACATTATCAAGAATGTATCAAACATTACATACATGAAATCGGAAAAATCCATGTCCAGTAGTATAAACTTTCATTTTATAAAAATACAAAAACTTGCCTATAGAAAATGCAATGTAAAAGCTTGTGTATGTTGAATAAAGTAAAAACCGAACAAGTTTTCTAAAGCCATTTTATCACTTTTGAGTAACCAAAGAAAACCCTTGTTTGAACAGCACATTTGAGAACCTTGGATAAGAAGCATGTTTAAAATGACATAGCCATTACCCAGGGACAATTCCCTGCTAGTTCCCACTTTAAGGAACACAATTAACCTGTCATAATTGAGCATTTGTGGACTCAAGATCCCAAACGTCTCCAACATGACCATCAGACTGTTATGTACATAAACATTTAATAAAATCTCACTGCTTTACCTAATTGGTGGCAGCATCTTACAGTATTTCCAGGACAACTAGCCCTTCTGATTTTCAGAAAATACATTCAGTGAACATGAATCAGAGCCTACATTTAAAGAACAAAATATTAAACAGTTATGGGATTCGACTCTATTCGTGAAAGTACTGCCAGGGAAAAGAATCAAGATTGCTCTCCTGCCCCATGATGCCGGCAGGGTAGGAAATCTGCGAGACCCTCTGATTGGGCCCACCAGCTTCCATTTGTCTCATGGTCTCTGCGGTACCTCCATTGGGGGAGGTGGAGTTCAAGAGCGCGGTGAAGGACGACACACAGTCTGAGCTGGACCCCAGCACAGCCATGTTGTTCGAACCTTGAGCTTCTTGTTTCATTGGTAAGACTGGCTGATGATTGCTGATGAGGTTTTGAAATATATCATCTTCTATGTTGCCTGTATACAAGAACCCACCGGTGCCTGTTGCCCCATTCTGGGTGTTTTGAGGCTGTTGGTGCCCAAAGTTATACCAGTTATGGGCTCCTTCTAGTCCTTGCCTTTGAGGTGGCTGTTGGGATTGCTGGACCTGCTGGTTCTGCTGGTCCTGCCGAGGCTGTTGAAGAAACTCCAGATCCCTATCTGTCAGTTGAGGAAGGCTGTTTCCACTTTCCCCTGTGGTGGGCATGCTGGGACTTGGGTTCACCTGCTGTAGGACCACTCCATTACTGGGGGTGTTGGCGATTGGACTGGACCATGCTTGACTGTGTGTTCCTGATGGTGGGGTTTCTGTTAGCTGTGGCATCATGGGGCAGGACGGAGGGGCTTTATTATAAAAGCCTGTTGGATTTTGGCGCATCATGCCTCGGTTTGATGGAGGATAATAATTTGTAGGCTCTGTAAAAGGAATATGTATATAAGTACATATTTATAGAATTTTTTTGCTATATTGCTATTTAGAATGGTTTAAATGAAAAGTGTTTGGCTTCTTACCCATTTTAATTCTCTGATTCATCAAACCTGACGAAGCCACTGCTTTTGGTCTGTTAATGAAGTTCATGGCTCCTTGGGAGAAGCCAGAAAAGGATTTCATCTGGCTTTCAATTTTACGTTTCTTCTCTTGACAGCCATATGGATCTGAAAAAAGAGACATTATGCTCATGATCTACTAAAACAAATAAAATGGTACATTATATCAATATAATAACCAGACAGGGTTAAAAAAGGCTAACTCCTCAAAATTGGTATTTAAGAAATAATAAGTGATTGTAAAATAAATACTTTTTACATTGAAAAATATATTTATAATTTTTTCAAATAATAATTATGGTGTTTGCAATGTCATGTGGTGCAACTGCCCAAATGTGTGATATTTTGAATAAAATCTTTTCAAAAACAAATGAGACATTTACACGTGCATTTAAAAAAAAAAATGTATTACCTTTGTCATCAGGCAGATAGCGGAACTCCATGGCCTCACTGACCTCCTGGTCTGTGGGCCGACGCAGCTGCATGCGCACTGTGACAGGGACTGTGATGTTGGTGTCACAGTAGGCAGGTGTCTTGAACACTATGGCCACTTGCCGGTGTACGTCTGCCTGTGAGAATAAGCCTTTGGCCTCCCAGGTCTGAGTGAAGAACCTCACCTCAATGTCATCTAGAGTAAGGTGACATGATGGTATTAAATAAAAGAATGGCGAAAGAAGAAAACTAGCAATGGAAGGTGGATAGATAATTTCCATAAAATAAAATTAATGGATGATGAATAAAAGAAAATAACTTAATAAATACAAATATGAATGTTAAAATCTAAAATCGATAACACTTAAGATTTTTTTTCTTCAAATCATTCAAATGTTCCCGTACCTTTCTGTACTTTATCGCAGAGGAGGAATATCTCATCACCTCCCTTCACACTGCCGCTGTTCTTGTTCACCCGGCAGATTCGCAGTTCGGCTGTATTTGGGGCCCCTGAAACAAACACAGGTCATTGAGATTGAAGATTAGAAAATCTTACATGCTATGAGCAGTAAGAAAAACCTTTTTCACATTCTTTGACTTTATCGGAGTATCTGTGGGCACAGCCACACTTGCAAACATTATGTCCTGAGACTGAAAAAGCAGCCAAACCTGTCATAATTTACAGAGTAAGGGCGGGGTGGTTTATTGCTTCCTCTTTTCTGGGTTGTACGAGACTGATTTCTGTGATGGCAAAGAACGGCTCACCATATTAACACAAGCTAGTTTTACTTCATTGTCATGAGAACAACATGAAAGACTTGAAAGTCAGCATCTACAACAAAATGAAAGGGTTTAACTAACTCATGGCCTGAGCTTTTTTTTTTTATCCGATGACTTATTTAGCATCACACAACCGCACAAAAACACTCTGCAAGCATTGCTGTTCTGCTCGCGCTGTACAGCACCATCACGTGAGGAAGTGTTGAAATGGACCATGCTCACTTCCTGTAGTGTGGGATGTGGCCACTGACAGATCTGTCACCTAAGCAATGCATTGCCACAGCTTCGTGCTCTGTGGAGGTAGTGACTCGCATCAGTTTTTTGCTTATTTTCGTTGATTATAATGTATAGAACATGATATAGAATAAGTTCTATACTTGAAAATTATATACAAATCCACTCTTTTCTTTCTTAGCTAATAAATATCACATTTAAATTAGTTTTTATGTAGTGGACTGAAATTTGCATTACTAAAAAAACTTAATAATTTTTATACTCATAAAAATCATTACAGTAAATACTGTAATAATGCTTACTTTATTCGTATCAAGAAACTAAAGGCAATATTAAAAAAGCACCATGATAAAAATATAACTAAAACAGTGAGTAATAAATATTGTATTCTATTTCAAGATTTGCCCTACCATCCCTAGTGACTCTGTACGACTAGCAGCAGCAAAAACAACACTGTTCTGCCACTCATCAAAAAGCTAAGTCCATATCAGTGTTGTAATGCAGCCAAACAGTTTTCAACTTGCAGAAATGACAGAGCGTGCTTTTTATTTGTGTAAACTCACTGTTGTCATAGATAGGGTTGGAGACGATGGGAGGCAGAGCGGTGTTGTACATCCCGGTCTCATCTTGCAGGAAAACTTGGAAGCAAAGACGCACCACATTCAGATCATATTCCTCAGTCTGCAGCAGCTGGT
Organism: Carassius gibelio; assembly: GCF_023724105.1. Classification (NCBI taxonomy): domain Eukaryota; kingdom Metazoa; phylum Chordata; class Actinopteri; order Cypriniformes; family Cyprinidae; genus Carassius; species Carassius gibelio. Next base: position 14,102,366 of record NC_068408.1, on the reverse strand, counting down.
CTCGGGGAACTGTGGACACAAAATATAACAACAAATATAAAGAGTCTGTGAATGAAGAGGAAAGGGGAAGAGGGATAAGAAAATGAAACAGGCACGAGAACGAAAACCAGGTCAGTTCGTTTAAAATTAGCTGACAAACTTGTTTTTTAGATTTTTTTTTGGTGTTGAGTATTATTTCAGGATAAAAAAGCAGGTTTATCACAGTTCTGAAAAAAATGCATAAATAAATAAATACTATTATAAATAATAACATTTTAAAATGAAATACAATGTAATATTATTTTAAAATGAATGTGTTTATTCAATTTGCAGTTTTGCCTTTTTTTGATTATTTTAACAAATGTACCTTTACTTTAATATAGTATTTTTTGTACTTTTAACAGTAAATTATTGTAATACTGGAAATTTATGCAAAATATATACATTTATAATTAAAAATTAAAGATAATTAAAGATATCATAATTTTAGTAGACTAAACAATACTTGGCAATCTAAGCCATTGTGCATGATTTACTTCAACTTTAGTTGTGATCCCACATATAAATAAGTGATATAAATCTATATTTCAAATTTTGCATTAGTGTTGTTTACAATATAATTCCTTTGTTTAGTTAGTTAGGACTGAAACGCATGATGTAATAATGAACACCTGACCGAGGTGTATTTAAAGGCAGCATTAATACAAAGCATAATTGTTGTCCAAGTCAGAAAAGCAAGCAGCATGCTGTGCACTTGCAGATTTCACCCAGCAGCATCACCAGAAATGCCACTGACACATCAGCCTATGCGAGCACAACCACCCACACGAGTGCTAGTGTAGACATCTCTTAGTGTGTGCACCTCCGCCCCCACGCTCTCACTCTCAGGAGTCTGCCTCTGTTCGCCCCACGGCTATCCCGCCCACAGCTCTGAGGTCACAGCAGGTGGAAATAGAGAAAGACAGCTCGAGTGACAAAGTATCACTGACGACTCTGCAGCAAAGGGGGCGGCCTCCTGACGCAAAGAGACACCTCTGTCCAGACCACAAGCCCAGAAGTGGGAAAGAAGGAAGGAGACGGAAGCTGAGCAGCGAGGAGCACAGCAGACAGATGTAAAACAGACAAGAGGGAACAGTGGAACAGAGGTGAGGTGGGAAGAGATGAGTGGGTGTGGAAGATAGCAAGAGGCGGAGTGTGAGAAAGGCAACTGCGAGACGCAGTGTGGTCATGTTTATTTGCGTATATGTGCACCTCTGGTTCTGCATTTAGTGAAATCGGGGGGGCAAGAGACACAAGTGGACAGCAGTCGCAGGTGGGGGGCGACTTAGGTTAGCGTGGGCTGCTGGAAGGTGAAGCAGAGGATTCGAGCTGTAGAGAGAAATGGGGGCAGGCAGGTGAAGATTCTCCATTCTGTGGGCACACCACCATTCCCAAGACTGACACTCATCTCTCGTCACCTGAACCCACCATCTGTGACATCTAACACCAAAATGTGCCCTCAACACCCACTCAGCACCCATCACGGCAAATCCAACTAGGGGCAGCCTCACAGACGCCACGATTTTTATAGCTACATACTTTTTTGCTAACATGACACATATGCCTACTGATTAAACTGCTTGTTATTTCGAGTTTTTGTGAGTTCTTTTGCACAGTAACATATTACCAGCCACATAAGGGAATTGTAATCAAATATAGAAATGTCATGAAATGCCCTTTTTGAGGTGCAGTTATGCGTAATTTGAACCCTCCCTCTGTTTAATGACAAATATTTTAGGATTTTACAGTCCGGACCACTTTAATTCATGAATATGACAAAATTAATCTTCAGGTCAAAATTGAATAAATTATTTTTTAATGTGAAAAAATAGATTTTTCAAAGTAGAGTATAAGAGAGGATAAGTTGCACAGAAAATACTATTTCAGTCTTTCTACTTTCTAATAAATTTCATGTTTAATTTAGTGTGTTACTTGTGGTTTCTCTGTTTGCAAAATATACAATCAATATTGGAGCAAAAAGGGTTTCAAAACAACTTATTTTCATTGTAGAAGTATTAAGCAGAACATGAAACAATTACATCATTAATCACAATTACTGGTATGACATTTAATTCTCAGCTATCCTTTCATGTTTGTGACAGCCCTAACCACAAAACGAATACCTCTTCGCAAAAAAACATTCGATTACCTAGTCAATAATGAAATGAATGCGTCATCAGTTCAATCATCGCGGGATCATGTCAGTTCGAATGAGGTCATCTCTGGCAGGTCATCCCTTCAACACACGACCAAACTTCAAAAGTAATTTAAAAAATAATCTCACTACGACTGCCACCATGACTAATCTACCTAGTTTTTAGGGGACTGTCAGTGTTCCACAGCCAAAGAGAGAGATCTTTATTTGGTAATCATAGCAGAAGTGAGAGCAGTCCCTCAAACAGCCTGTCACCACAGAGAACAGCAGAACAAGCATGAGGAAGCAAGTTCACAATCTAGCATTCCCTGTTCACTAACCATGTTGTGTAAAGTCCTGTTGCAACGTTTCCATAATTTCTCAAATATCATTTGGCTAGACAATGGTATGACTCTACAAGAATGATTCTACAACATCTGCTAACATAATGTGACATGCTTGTTGAATCACTTCATATATATATAATACCTTAAAGAATATGTCACACTCATTTATCACAAAAACATTCCTGGTGGTGGCAAGACACAATCTGAAACTTTACAAACGTTGACCCTGCTGTAATTTCCTCCCACACAATAATTTGCATGGAATTCCTGAAGTATTTGGCCTTTTGCATACTTGAGAGTAAGCCAACGTTATCAGTTACACAAAAAAGTATAGTTTACAGTTCCTCCTGACATTCCTCCCTCTCTAAATAAATTCCCCCTGATCATATGCCACTCAATACCGCAGCCAGTTGTGCAAAACATTCACTAAAAATAAAGAGAAGTGATTTTTTCTACCCTAACTGCACTGTCAAATGACAGCGTGTCATACAGTATTGAAGCCAGGAAAGAGAAAAACGGATAAGCGTTAACGATTTTAACATCGGGCATCTTCTAAATACAGAATTTTTGATAACAAGAGAAAGTGAAAGAAACTGGGTCAGTAATAATAATAAGAGGTAAGAGAAGTGACTACAAGGTTCAGATGTTTTCCTTGCAAAATTGGAGGATAAATCGGATAAATCTATGAACTAATTTGTACGACACTATGCATAAAAGCATCTACTAAGTGAATAAAAATAAATATAACAAAACAAATAAATACCCCAATTCTGATTAAATCTGATGGCCTTTCTGTGTATGCATATTCTATTTGGGCCATTTGTTCTCACCATTGAAGGGGTTGATTCTTCGCGTAATCCTCTGCATTATGGCGTCTCTCACTTCTCTTCTTCGCACACACTGGATACCCAGGTTCTGAAACCTAAAAAATAAAAAACAAAGAAACAATCCGTTAAACTGTGTCGGTCAGATGTTTAGTTCTTTATGTTGTACCTCTTGAACACTGATCCTAAAGACTAAAGCTAACAGGAACAGTGAGGTTAGAACTAACCATACTGACATACTGTTTAAAATTGAGGGCAGACTGGAGCTCTAAGGCTCTCATTTTGCATATCAGGGGGAATTCCCTGAATGGCTCCCTACTCTGAAACAACATGGTTCTTTAAAAAAAAAGAAAAAAAAAGAAGAAGAATGGACAACCCTTCGGAAGAGAACTGTGGTAGTGTGTGGGCTGGAGTAATACGGAAAGCACATTGGAATGGCTTTGATGTGGGGCACAGAGATGTTTCATTTCATTAGGAGGAAAATGGTAACAGGACCAAACGAGATTAGAGCAAAGTATGCAGATAATATATCTGCAATCAAAAAGTTTTAACCTTCTGTATTTAAGTGACATTCAAACTATTTTGACATTTTAACATTAAAAGCACCAACTTACGCGATGACTCTTCGTTCAGGTCCAAACTCTACCTCGTAATAACCATCCTTGCAGTCCTTACCCACCAAGTCATGGGGATGAGGTTTATATGGGTCACTTTTGGTCACCAGGGTAACACGTACTTTTCCTTTCACGGTAACATTTAGAATCTAATAGGGAGAGATATAAAGAGAGCTGCTGTTTTTAGTATCACTTAGTGATCACGTTTTCTTTAAAGTTGAATCATACAGTGAATTCTTTCTTCAGTGCTGTAACACATTAAAAACAGGTACCTGAATGCTTGGGTAGGTTCTGTTATTGTCTGAGCTTCTTTCTCCAGGTATGCTGCCCGCTGAACGACCCTCGCATTTGTACCTGAAGCGCATGCCTCTCTGTTTTGGCTGCTCGAAGATCTGAACACAGGGGTCTCCCACTGCACAGACCAGGAGAATGACATCAGTCAGATTCAGAAATTTGAATATCATTCATTCAAATATTCAAAATTAATAGACAGAGTAAAAACCATGTCAAAAATTTTATTAAAATGCCAGCATTGAAGATGAATAAGAACAAGACAATGGCCTCGAAACACCTGCAGAAACAACATCTTGCGTCTTTCACAGAACCTGACCATAACCTGACCACAAACAACGCAGCCTGCCAGTAAACAATTTCCCGCTCTCTGCACCTGTGGGCACAGAACTTTACCAGCTCATCCAGGTGCCATTTTACTAAGCATATCATAACTTCAAACACCTGCACAAACAGCTGCATTTGGCATGCAATATATTTGGTTGTTTTTAACACACTTCCTTCTGACATCGCCATGAACAGATGAGATCTATTTACCTACGCATTATTACTCTGTGAAATGTCATAAAGTAAGCCGGGGGAAATAGTTATAATGCATGAACTAGAGCCAATGTATAATTTAGTAAAGTGTGCAAATGACACTCACTACTGCCTGCTCATGAGATTTGTCACTTACAGGAAGTCATGTCTTTATCAAACCAAAGAGGAAGTAATGTAAGGAAATCTGAACATTACATCGTTTTTATGAAGGCAGCTGTGTGGCGTTTAAACAAACTTGATGAGTAATTAGGCAAAGTTTATGATCCACCCTAAACATGTTAGTAGCAACGACAGAATTAGTTTTGCATTTGGCACAGATGAATTTAATGTACTTACTTAGATTTGGGTCCCTGTGCATTGAGTGGGTATGCACTGTACAGAAAAGCATGGACAGAAGAACACAGATGAACACAGGCAATCAGCTAAATAAGTGTTATAATGCATATTATATTGTACAAGAATTAACAAACGTGCAGATCAGAATTAACAGTTGAACAGTTGAGTTGAAACCGCCTCTAAAAGTTCCTCATTTTTATTTCCTGATGTTAGCTTGTCCCTCGTGTATTCGTGAACTGACAATTAATTTGATTTGTTTAGTTACACAATATTTATCTAGAGTTTAGACGTCTTAAGAACTTTTATTTTCAGGTAATGTGAATCATATTGCTTTTGTTTCTAAAGTGCTTTCTATAATTGTACACTCCCTGAAAGACAACCCTGCATTTTATTCCCTGTAATATATAAAACAACAAGCCTGTATGTTTTTTCTTCAACAGAATCAGACTTGAAAATGCGGAACATATTACACTGTAAGATTACAAATTACATTGTAAGATTTACAAACACAACAAAATATAGCATAGAACGTCGTTATTATTGACACAGATTCTATAGGCCTATAATCTAAATTATGAGTTGGTACATTCAGTATCTTTAATTGTCTATCTAAACAACTCATTAAAGCAACAGTGGTGTTTTGAATCGACTATATATTACACAGACTTGACCTGTACGCATAATTCAAGACAGGAAAAACAAGAACGGGAATAGAAAAAGACAGCTAGGCCTACTTGACTAATTAAATAAATACTTTTACTCACCATCCATGTTATGCGAGCACCCTTGTCTTAGGTTTTGCGTCCGAGCTCTGAACTGCTTAACAGATATACAGTAACACTTAAACACAGATGAGTCCTGACTGGGAATTCCCCACTATATCCAATTCCCCGACCAGATATCAGGTCACGCCCTCTATGGCAAGCCGGTTTAACATCTAATGTAGGTGACTAGCAATAAATTGTGATAACTCACCAGTGACTTTTTCAGTTTCTCTAATAATTATTTTATTAGATGATAATACTGTGTCCTTTGCTGTTGCTCACTATTCCAATAGTGGAAAGTAACTATTCGATTGTTAGTTTAAAAAAAAAAAATCTCTTTTTTAATTTGATGGATTCCACTTGCTCTTGACAAAACAGGGGCGTGTCTATGTGGTGGCACCTGCCCCCTCTGAAATTTGGCTGGCCACCCCAGGTGCCCCCCTACCATACCAAATGTCTTGCTATAGGCTTGTTTTTAGTAAACTTCTAACTGCATCTGGCAGTGACAGGTCCTGGCATTTGCAGCTGTCTATGGCCTCTTTCTTCTCCTCTTTATACTTAAATTTAGGCAGTTTCTATAACCGGTTATATGACAAATATTGAGAGAGCATAATGTTACGCAAGCCCTGATTTTGCTGCGTTAGAACATTTTAATCACTGAGGGTGCTAATGAAATAAGTAAGGGTGCTCTAATCTTAATGCACATTTTCACATATTTTGTCAAGGCTATTGTTATGGTTATCACTATGACAATCACTACTATTTTGAGAGTGAATCCTGCATAAATATGCAGACATCATTCCAAAAACTTTGCAACGTGTGTGGCTGAAAAACAAAGTTCTACATTTTAAATGGATTATAGACTAGAAAGTGTGCAACGAGTGCTCATAAACACTAAAAAGCTAGTGGTAAGCTCATAACCAAAGCTCATAATGGCTGGAGAAATAAATAATGCAGATTTTCCAGTTTTTGTTCCCATTTTGTAAATACATAAAAGGTAGGTCTAAATCCGGGTGATCACTTTTCAAATGTTATATATATCATCATATCTTCATATCATCAGTCTCGGACCGGCAATACCATGACTTAGGTGCCCTTGAGCAAGGCATAAATGGCTGCCCACTGCTCGGGGTGTGTGTGCACTTTGGATGGGTTAAATGCAGAGCATGAATTCTGAGTATGGGTCTCCATACTTGGCTGAATGTCACTTAAATATTTAATTGATGAGTTGTCAATATGATACATAATACAATATAGGGTATAGCTGCAAATCCGAGCTCTGCTGCCTGGAGTCCATTTGCTTCTGTGAATTGCAGTGATTCATTTGCTTCTCCTTTGAGTTGTATTCGGCAGTTTGTAAAACTATTCCTTGGATTTCTTGTCAAATCTATTTGTACAGTCAGTCACAAAGATTTTTCTATTTTTTTGTTTTGTTCTGCCACTCAGTCTTTTTGCCAATCATTGGGTATAGCCGCAGTCACTCCAGCTGACATTGACTATGTCCATCTATTGAATATATAGGAGGTTCGACTCAGTGCCGCTGAGCAGCTATTATTCTAGTGGTACTTTATGTCATACACTGATCCTCAGATCCTTTTGCGCAGTGTTGCTTCAAGCCAAACTCGTCAAATATTAATTAGGCTTGCCATACTCTTCAGCGTCAGCAGCCAATCAAACGAGGGATGTGCACACTGTCAAATTCAAATTAAGCAGAAATAAAATGAGAAATATCAAGGTGCTTGTAATAAATTAATACGTTTCCTTTACTCTCCATTTCGACCAATAAGGATACGTTTTGAGATTTTGAAATCCCACGAAAAATTTAACTTCATACAAAAAGTTTCACTTCAGTCAGTCTGACACTTGCTGGGAATTTTTACACTCTTTATGTTCTCTTGCTTATTTCATTGAATATATAAATTTCCTCTCATAGAACAGGCATAAAGGCAGGTTTGAAAATACTTAAACTGTTTACTCGTCTTTATATTGTTCCAATCCAGCGTATCTTTAGTTCTTGAGCGGAACATGAAAGGAGACATTAGTCAGAACGACAGCTTCAGTCACCCTATATTTTCAACGTATGGAAAAAGATGCAGAGATATTTAAAGGTGACCGCTGTCAGACCCTCACATCCTGCCTAATATCTCTTTTCGTGAGTCTATAGAACATTAGAATTAGAGCATTAGAATGAGAAAATTACACTGCATGGCGAACTTATTTCTTTACGAACTAAGGATCAACATTTGAAAGAAAAAAAAAATACATGAACTTCTTCTGACAAAGTTCAGCTAAACAGTGGACATTATAATTTTTAAGACTGAATGACAAGTAACTCAAATTAGTAGTATTTTTTTTTTTAAATGAACGTCGTTTGTAGGCTATTTACTGAAGCTCACGCTATTGTTAAACCATGTTAGGGTAATCCCCTGTATACGCAGTGGGAATCTCCCACAAACAAGGACGTTTATGTCCAACAACAGTGAGAAAATTACATTTTTTAAAGAGAAATTACGTTCTGACTTTGTCGAATTGAAAATTACAAAAATATGTACGCACAGGGTTATTCGCATGTTAGTTTTGAGGTTCCTGCATGAAGACAGTGGTTAATGCGAGGTTGTATTTACAACCTTACTAAGTTTACGTCACAGGGATCGCCCATAGTATGTGACGTCATCGTAAGCAATAATACTTACCATCTAATAGCCTATACTTAAGTAAAGAATAGGTTAATGAAGGTGCCGTTTTTTCTCCCCGTAATTCAAAGACAACTGTTTTGAATTGTGAGAAGAGAGAAAGAGGAAAAAACAAAACACAGGAGCCACGTTGGGGTTTTGTGATTTTTATGTTCTTAATGTAAAGGCAGTTTACATTACATACAAAAATACCCTTTCAAATACAACTTTTTGCCCTACAAAAAGAATGACAAGTCATTTTTTTTTAAATTGTCCTAAAGGTAAGGAAGATTCAAACTGAGTGATGAAATGAATGTCTAGAAGAATAAGTTGTTCAAATGCAATACATGTGTGATATAAAAAACTTATAACGGTACAAATAAATAAAATGTTAAGAAACCCCAAAAATGAATAGTAAGTTTATGTTCTCTGTATATTGTAACAGAGTTGGACAGTAGCTTGCAAAAAGATGGGGGGGGGGGGGGGGGGGGTTGGGGGGTCATGGAAACTGCCATCCAGACCTCCATGGGAGGCGCAGGGGTGATGACGGAGGGAAATACAACCATGCACATGCACACACAAGAAAACCAACACTGACTCAATCACAAACTCTTTGTAAAACCAAACCTGCCTTTAAATATTGGCCCAACAAACCTAAACCTCAGATCTAATACTTTTCTTTTGTTATGAGCTGTTAACAAAAATATGGAGTGGCTGCAGCGATTAATGTGATGGGTAATCGAGTCTTGGTTTTTAGTTACGAATGCTGGTCCATCTACACACTCTCACTCATACGCACCCCACACAAAAGGTCCTCCCAGAAACTGAATCACAACCGATACAGCGAATACAAAAAGACTGCAAGGAAAACCTTCGGACAAACAATGAAGAATCTTATTTACAGAGACAAACAGGACAATTTTTTTTGAAACTTTTTTTGTTAATAAAAACTACATTAAGGTGGCATAGAAAGACTAACAATGATTTTTAAAGTTATATACAAACTACATCTACTGTACAATTTGTTTCAAAAGCTCAAATAGATGTTTAAGCAAGCATTCTGACACAGTAAGGCATAAAAAAAAGAAAATGGAAGGGAAAAATCATTACTTTACACTAACTCTGTAACAAGCAGGAAGACCAGCCAAATATCAGTAGCAGTTTAAAAGCAGCACTGCTGTTACACAAGTGTAGTTCCACTCTTTAAGGGATAACCTGTGCAGACAGATGTTCAAGAAGAGGGGAAAAAACAGATTAAAGCGTGAATCAATGAGTGGCAGCAACAATTAATGTTACCTGTAGATAGCTCATTGTTATCGGTTAAGAGTGAGCCTGATTGAATTTTTAATCACACGGAGGTTGCTTGTGGGAATTGGGGAAGATGCATCCGGAAGCTCTTTACTGGGTAGTCTCTGAAAATACAAAACCCAGTCAAAAATATTTTCAATATGGACTTCAAATTACGATTATTACTATGTCAATTACCTGTGATCTTGATGTATCAATTGTTGGTATTGGCATAGGTTTGGTTGTTGAAAGACCCTCCTGTGTCAAAAAAAAATAAAAAAAGTTTTTTTTTGCAAAAATATTGCAATAGGTCTTGTGTTGATGCAAGAAACAGTTTCAGTATAAGTGAAATGAGCCAGTTGTGGTCAATACCTTGAGAGTAAGGCAATAAACATGAGGGGAGAAAAAAAAACCTTACCACTGTTGACTCCTCTTCACTGTTCAAGCCATTACTATTTGGAGGGTACGGCTCTTTAAAAGCAGAGTCATCTGAAAACACCTGAAGCAAAAGAAAATTTATTTCACATATTAAAGCAGATTTAAGATTTTAGACTAGATTATATGAGTGATCTACAGAAAGGTTGATCAATTGTAATGGATTTCTTGGCCGGTGTATTTTACTAAAGCTGAGCACCTCTGTATCTTTGTGCCTCTTAGGTGGATCTTCCAGAGATGGAGAGTGAGGTCTCTTTGGCGCTCCATTGACACTGTTGGGCAGTTCAGTTAGGCCAGGGGAGGTAGAGGTAATCCGGGGTATCACACTGCGGCCCACCACTGTAGGAATAGTGTTGCCAGCGGGAGGTGCCGGGGGCTTGGCAACTGGAGTGGCAATGGGCTCTGAAAATAAAAACAAAAAAGTACTAGATGATTGGCATCAGAATAAAATTTAGCTTAATTCAGACCCCACCTACGTTTCCCCAATAGAAAAACAGGAACAAGTCCATAACAAGTCCAGAAGATGGAACTTACTGGATCCGATGACTGGAATGGACATTCCCTGTTCTGGTTTTGGAGGAGAAACTTCTGATGCTGGTGGGCTGTCCATGAATGCAAGTACTGGATGCTTGGGTGGGCTTATACTACTGACAAAAAAATAAAAATAAAATATATATATTTACTACAGTTACTATTTAAGACATTTAAGTAAATTTATGTAACAGCATTTTGACAATACAGCTAACTCATAGTTAAACATCTGAGTTTGAGAATGAGGCCATAAAATTAGCTTAACCACAAAAAACCATGACACTCTACATGCAGTTTGTGACATTTATAATTTCCGCACTATTACTATAAGCAAGTGTAGAGTAATATCCAAGTCTTGTTTTCGGTTCAAACCTCTAGACCTTCTATACGTTTCTGGCAATCAATGGTGATGCCATAAACTTAAAACGGCATTTCAGTATCCTGGAGAAGTAGAAGTCAGTTGGCTTAAAATCTTGTGATCTTTCAGAAATCCCTTTGGTCTGAACTAGCTAAAATCACAAATATTTCATCCTGATCAGTGACGCTACCTGTCTTCAGGTGTGGAGGCTGGCTGGCATGGTTTGCTGACCGGTGTAGGAGAACTGAATGGAGTGCCGATGTCTGTGTCCCTGGAGCTGTCCAGCTGACTGCCATCCAGAGAGCAGCGCTTTGACCCCCCACCATTTGAGCTCCGATTTATATCTCCCAAACTCTGCCCAAAAGAGAGATAGGATACAGTTGCGATGTAGTTTAGCTTCTTTACAGACTAAAGAGTATTGAATTTTACTATAAACACTAAGATACGGTTTTTTTTTGTTTTTTTACCTTCTTCTTCCTCTGCACAAGTTCAGGAGGCAGGTAATGATGCAACTGTTTTTTCTTCACATGTGTGGCCTCAATAGTCATGCCATCCTTTAGCATGTTGATATTGCTGGCCTGCCTATAAACTAAAATGAAACACAGCTTTTAGACATTAAAGCGTTAGTTCACCCAAAAATGAAAATTATGTCATTAATGATTCTAACTGACCCTCTGATGTCACATGGACTACTGTGGTGATGTTTTTCTTACCTTTCTGGACATGGACCGTATACCGTACATAGGTTTTCAATGGAGGGACAGAAAGCCCTCAGACAAAATTTTAAATATTTTAAACTGAGTTTCGAAGATGAACGGAGGTCTTATGGGTTTGGAACAACATGACGGTAAGTTATTAATGACATAATTTTCATTTTTGGAAAATGTATTCAAACCAGGAAAGTCCGCTAGTCACTTGCTTTGGTCCAGATCAAATACAATGCAGATTTTTTGTAGTGAACCAGAAATTGTAAACAAAACTACATGTGTGCTAAGGTCATCCATTCATTAGACAAGACATTCTCAAGCAGGGAAAAGCAGCAAGTGCAAAAACAGGCTAATCATGGAGATCTTTCTTAGTGCAGTTTTTATTCTTTCACTGATTTGGTGTTATCAGATACTAATGTAATATGAATAAACTTACGAGCATTGTATAAGACAATGTCATATGGTGTTGTAATTACGACTTGCACCAAAGGGGATAATGAACTTAGGTTTGACTCAATCGAAACAAACAAGACAGGTGTGAATACACCCTAAAAGACCCCAAGTTCTAACAACTACATCCACAAGACATGAGCAAGGAGAAAAAACAGAGGCTGAGAAGCATACCAGTATCTGTGAAGGACTGGATGTCGTAGGTCAAGTCAATATTCACACAGTCAGAGTTGTCCAGTTTTTTGAAACTGATTCCAATGAACCACATGGAAACAAATTCATTTCTGTGGGGGAAAAAAAAGCATAAGAATCAGTTATAAATTTGCAAGTTCTAAAGGTCAGTTGAGCAGTCTGTATATACTAGCCATCTGATATCAGTGCCTGCTGTTGGAAAACACACTAACTGAGCACTTGTTCAATAAACATGGATATCATAAAATATTGATTAAAGGTTCATTTAAAGCAGCAGAAGCTGAAACCCTGAGTATACATCTAAAACCAAAATTTTTGAAAAAACATTAACCTGATGTTTGTTATAGCAGAAACAGTACAACGGTAGAAATCTGTCAGCTGGTAGTGATTTCACAATAATGTGCATGACAGTTGTAAATCTATGCAAGCCCGCCTTGCATTATTTACAGAAGTTCCTTATCTATTTCTTTTGCTATAAATACATAAAACAACCACTACATAATAACATACCATTTGTAATATAAACCTACTCCTAGCTAGATAAGACATCTGGTCCTGCCACACACTCATCTGTTACTTACTCGTTGTGATTCTCTTTTGACCCAGGAAAAGACTGTGGGTTGACATGGGCAAGGGTGATGTACTCATTGCGCTCCAAATTTCCAACCAACACTCTTATCTTTGATTCTACCAGTCCAATCCTGTTGAGGCCAGAATATCATTATATGAAGATTCTGTGATTCCATTCACAGAATCCAATTTTTATCAGAGAACTGATTTTGCAAACGGTTGAATATTAGGGGTGTTATGGTACACATGCAAAAAAATTTGGTATGCATGTGTACAGAACAAACACGTTGTTGTTTTAACCACTGCATGTGCGGAATCTAATTTGAAACTTCTGGTTTTAAATCTCATTATTTTTGATGGGAAACAAAGTCTCAAATTCCGGCAATTTTTCAGGAAATACAAACAATAAATGTCATTTTGACACTCTTTGATGTGGCATGACGGCTGTGCAGACATTTTGTGTCATGTAATTACTCAAATCAGCTCAATCAACCACAGAAAGACGTCAATACAATAGTTTGCAGGGAAAAAAAGATGTCACAGCTTTACACTTACTTCAGAAAAGACGGAGCATTTCTGCAAATATTAGCTAATGCGTTCATGATTTATATTTTATCTGTTAGCGACATCTTAATTGCTAAGTGTAAATAAATCTGCCATGAAAACAAATTTTGACAGCCACTGTATAAATGATTATATTAATCAATAAATTTGCATTATGATTAGATTTAGAATTGCAATGTGTTCAATTTTGATGTTTTCATACAATTTATTTTTATTTGAGTGTGATTATATTAAAAATAAAATAAGTTGCATTTATAAACTTATAATAATGTGCATATAATGGGACTATAGTTTAACTTTACAATATTAACAGGTATTTTTTAGCATGAGGAAATAAATTATAATTAAAAAAATAATTATTGATTTAAATTTAATTTATAAGACAGAGCAACAATTTGTTTGGTAAACCCATATGATTATTAATGTAAAAAACAATTTAATTGTATGAGCAAGCCAAACTTTTTTTTATTTTTTTTTATTAGGTCTCTGACACAAATACAATTGTTAGTAATACAGGGCTCCAGAAAAACTATTTTTTCCTAGGAGCACTTTTGCCCTTGACTGAACATTTATAGTCTTAAATCAGCCTGCAGTGCATTCATTCACATATTTTCCCCATTTTAACAGGATAACTGACAAATTCTTTTGATAATAAATAACCTTAAATTATAGAAATTACAATGTGGAGTATTTTTTTAATTTCATAGGGATGACGAATATAAAATTACTATTGTTTTAGATTCATAAATGCACTTAATACTTCAAACGTGTACTTACCTCATACACACACACAAAAAAAAAAAAAACCTGACAAAATCTGATTTCTTGAAGATTTGATTTTATAATTTCAAAATTATAAGGAAAAATTATGAATGACTATTAACCAATAAGTGCCCCTCTGCTGCCATCTACAGGTCGTAATGGTGATTTTATGTGTTTTTTAATTTTACATAAGCATTTGTTTACCACAGTATATTTGTCATCCAATTGAAAACAACATTCAAATTGGATAATTTTTCAGCTTCGAAGTGCTGGAAACAGTTGTGCTGAATCCTTGAAAGTTACTGAAAATTGCTTGAATTCCTCTCTCAAAAGGTTGTACAAACACTGAAATTAATAACATAACATTCTACTATTTCTGCCAAAACACCATGGTTACAGTTAGCTTTACTGCTTCTGGGTTTCTACGTCAGCGCTGTTTGATCCTTTTATAACAGATTGGAATGATTCTCAACATCTCGCAGCACTGTTGCATCTGTGCAGTAAGTATTGCAAAATCACAAATTTTTGCACACACACAAAAAACAAGACTTTTTTTTTTTTTTTTAGCTCTTACCACTCCAGATGGTTTTCCTCAGTGGATGCACTGGCAGTGAGGACAATGTAATGCCTGCAACAAACCAAAAAAAAACCCATTAAATCTTTATTGTAATTGATCTTTGATATGACACTGTGGACATCCACTTACTTATACTTCTGGAAAAAGTTAGGAGGTTCAAACAACTTGGACCAATCGGCTTTACCCTGAAGAATTTCATCTGTAACAGTGAGACCTTAAAACAGAAAATGTAGAAAAATTAGCAAATGGTTAAGAGAAAAGGCCAATTAAAGAATCTGTTACACACCATTTTTGAACTCTTCACTCATGATGGTGCGTGTGGAAGTGGACACGTTGTAGGTGGAGTTCTGTTGTGGATATGCAGGAGTGATGATTGGCATCAGATGATACCTGTCTGATGGATTCACCTATAAATACAAGGACAACCTGTATAGCAAGAAGTCTGTATTTCACTGCATTTCTGTATTTCACAATGAGCATAAGAATACCAACCCGTGGATCCCAGACTGGAAGATTCAAATTGCTGTCTTCAGGTTGTTTTAAAAGCACAGGGTTTGGCCATTCCCTGATTAAGTAAAATTAGACCAGAAACGCAGTTAATAGGGGGAAACAGCATTGGACATTCCATGGCTGCAGGAAAGGGACTAGACATTATCAGCAAAACAATACGTGAAGTTTCAGTTCCACCAAATGAACAGAATGTGCTATGACCTCACCATTTAGAGAAGACCAGAAAGAACTTGTGCACAAGTGTGGCGGCAACAGCATTTGGATAGAGCTGACAAGTTCTGGCCACGAGCATAGCCCAGGAAACTCCACCAAGGAAGCCTAGCATGTTGGAATAGATTCCACGTCCTTAAAAAAAGAAAAAAAAAGAAACCTTCACATGAAAATGCAGTATTACCTTGCTTTTAGCATGGCAAGCCAAGACTCAAAACAAAAGAGTTCAGAAGTCTTGATTTCAAACTAGACAAAAAGTGTCTGAAGACAAGCTTTAAATCAGACTTACGTTTGGCCCACAGTTTAATCGCTCTCAATGTTAACCTGAAGTTCTCTTTATTAGGCACCAGATATAGGATCTCATCTGTAACACGGCAACCTGCAAAACAAAATAAGTAAATGTATGGAAGAATCTACAAATTAGACTGCGTTATGTGACATTTAAATAAAATCTTAGAGGGTATTACCGTTTAAACTGCGAATGCATCTGATGTCCAAGTTTCTGAGGAGAGAGTCTCCTCTCAGGTCCAGGTTGTCAGGAATTGACTGTAAAGCGAGCCTGGCAAACAGCAGATCAATCTGGATGGAGAAGGAGAAAAAAAAAATAAAATAAAAAACCTTAAAACAAAATATCAACCAGACTACATATCATAAATACTTTAAAGGTAAGTTAAGTGTTTTACCTCAATTCCATCAAACTTGAATTTGATGACCGGTACAAATGCATCTTCCACAGCCTGAAAAGGAATTATACATATACTGTTGTCAAAAGTATCGACCATGATACCATTCGATACAGACATTTTAAAAACTTTTCCCGCTAACATTTGAGCGAGATTGAGCAGATTCTTAAACAGTGCTGATTGGTCATTGTGTCATAGCGTGAACCCAATGACCAATCAGCGCTGTTTAAGAACCTGCTCAACAGCACTCAAATGTTAGCAGGAAATGGACGTTTTTTTAAATTACAGAACCGAATGGTATGGTATCACTAATAATTAAGGAATAGAAAAAGTACTCACTCGTAGATCCTTAATCTCATCAAGCCGTTTTAGTTTTTCAAAGAAGGATGAAAAAAAGTCAGTTCTTTCGACGTGACGTGGGGCAACACACAAAGCATCTATATCAGCACCTAAAGAAAAAACAATTTGATATGCACAATACAGTACATATAACCCTTTATAACTGTAAAGCCTCTCTTAATTTATGAAATGACTGCCCTACAGTACAATCAAGCTCATTAAATGTACCTTTTGTGTGCACTCCCAACCTATATGACCCAAAAGTAAAGATTTTGCCACCAACATTCACTACTGCTGACAGTGGAAGATTCTGTGAGGAAAAAGAGATAATTCAGAAAAGCATCATCATGTAACTTTGTAAACAGGTCAAGAGACCTGCAGTATTATTTACCTTTGATTCACTGATTTCTGCAATCCACTCCTTCACAAAGGAATTCAGCTTTCCAAGAACTGCAAGTCTATAAAGACAAACAATAACAGACAAGAGTGTGCAAAAACTGGTTTGCAGGAGACATATTATACACTCAATATTGTAGTAGAAGTCAAATCATATTTAGTTTAAATCAGCAACAAATCAAACTGTGTAAAAAAGAAAATCTGAAGTTAATCTTTGTATAACAAAATTGTATATATATAAAAAAAAAGACTATTAATGTCGAACACCTTGGCAAGTGCACGCTAGAAGACTGAAGAGTGCCATCTTGCGCACATCAGTGCATCAGTTCTACAGCACTTGAAGACTTCACTTGAGTCAGCCAGACGTCAAACTAAACCGTATTTAAAACCGTGGTAGCATGCCTCACAAGTTCATACACCAGAAGAGCAGAGTAAAACAGTTGTAGGGTAAAACATGAAAAATATCCTGTCATACGTGTAAGCCATTCAGGGGAGATGAAGGATGCTATTTTTTATATACTTTAATAAACTCTGATAGGATTTGTCTGAAAGAAGAAAGTCGTCTACACCTAGGATGCCTTGAGGGCGAGTAAAACATGGACCGATTAAGCATGCATTTCACTTGCTGAAGAAAAAATTAAAGGTAGAAAAACCCACAAACGAACAACAACAGAAGTCGGCTGCAGTAAAGGCCTGGCAAAGTATCACAAAGGAGGAAACCAAGTCTCAGGTGATGTCCATTAGTTCCAGACTTAAGGCAGCCAATGTCTGCAAAAGTTTCTCAACAAAATGTTAAAAATGTACATTTTATTTATGATTATAATTATTTGTCCAATTGCAGAAATTATAAAAATTGTGTAAAGTGTCAAAATAGATAGAGATTTATGTTAGTACTTTAATCAAAGATACTACACAGTTTGCAACGAACCACGACAAATATTTGGTACAAACCACCATCTGGAACCACTGGAAAGCAGTGACTAAATCACAAATAAAAACCCCTCACCTGTGATTGAGTTCATCTTCACTCTCAAACACTCCAAATGGTTTCATAGCCTCAGTAAGCTTCTGAGTGTAGATATGGTCTATCTCTCTGGGAAAGGCCAGGCTGATTGAAGAAGTGATGCCATAATGTTTCTGAGGCTGCTGCCCGCCAAGCGTACTGTTACCAGTCCTGCAAATGAAGACACGATGATGACAATAATAATAGTCCAATGCTTTACTGCAGAAATACTAGACTTTAGTACTGAACTCAACACTACAAGAAAAACAAGACATATGAGAAACATTATCTAATCATAACTTATGACAGTACTAAATATATGCAAGGTAAATGAAAAGTGTATTTATGATGGATTGTGTATACACACACGCACACAATGTGCCTATAAACACATACATATACTTTTGACTCAATATACATAATGTCAGACAACATAATACTTCTATATTTAAACGTGGTTTGTTACGTGAAACGTAAACAAGCCAAAGACTAAAAGAACCGCATTTACATCCACCAGCATTGCCCAACTTTTGTGTAAACAAAGACAATATTACATATTCAACACTACCAGAATACTTGTGTTAAATGCAGTTGACTACAACACATGTGTATTTAATTATTCTTATATATGCGAGTGTTTTTTTATTTATAATAAAAATAAAAAACACACCAAGGCCGCTTATCCGCTACAGCATGCATCCTCTTGCCGTTATCTCAACAAACTGGCTAAACTAGCCTAGCACTGTATTTTTTCTCAACAACTAACTCGTTTAACCTACTAATATCCGTGTGAAGCACGGAACACTTACGTTGACATCTCTTTCATGACCTTGCGCAGAAATATCCAAATATTTTCAGAACAAACACGCAGAAAACATGTAAACTCAGCTAGCAGCAGCCCCGTCTCAATTTATAACAATAGTTGTTGCTCCAATATGGCGCCCAGCGTACAGACATTTCCCGACATGCTCTGCGCTCTCATACCCTCTGACGAATGTTTTCAAATATCAATCAGGACGAGAGCGAGAGCAGAGGAGCAGACGATCTGTCAGACGGGTCATTTTCGAAATATGAAATGTGAACAAGAACATCTGCACTCATTGGTAAAAAGTAAGAAACCGGAGCAGATAGGGACTTAATTATTCGTGTGGATGTTTCTCGAAGTGGAGTTATATTTATGGAAGTCATATCTTGTATGGACACGTATTTTAAAGTTTTGTTAACGAGAGAGAGAGAGAGAGAGAGAGAGAGAGAGAAACTATTAACGTTACTGGCCTGGACAACATATTTAACTGTTACAATAAGGTGACCACATTTCCTAGTTCAGTGGTCAAAATATCACTGAAATCTCACTTGTCATTATCCACGAAATTTAAACGGTATGTTTTTTTATTTTATTGTTGCGGGTTCCATACAATAATATCATAATTGATACAGTGGTGTTTGGGGTTTAAACTTACCCAAATGTAGTTTTTTGTATATACAATTCACCAAAAATCACACTGAAAAATAGTAACTATTGCAAATAGCCTGGGGTGTAAAAAGTTCACTTCCTGTAAGAACATCACTATCGTTAAACATGATTTATAATTAATTTAACATACAAGGCTCATTTCAATATATATATATATATATATATGTATATATATATATATATATATATATATATATATTGCACACCATAAGAACTTTTGAGTATTGGTTTACCATATTTACTATGCATGAGATGAAAAATTTAATTAATGCAAAATTAATGAGTACTGCTTAAGTTTAAATAAAATTGTAAGGAGTAAAAAGTACAGCTTTTTTTCTTCAGAAATGTAATCAAGTAAAAGTACAAGTATTCAGTTTACATTTAACATGAATAAAGTACAAATACCCCAAAATAATACTTAAGTACAGTAATCCTTTAAAATTACTAAAGTATTTTACATCCCTGCAAATAGCAAACATCTCTAAATAGTATTATAACAAAATGAGGGCTTTACAAAAACATTAAAATAAAACAATAATTATGATCACATATGATAAATAAAATGACAAATGTTATTTTCTACCTGTATTTAACATTGTCACAACTGTGTACATCCCTACAACCTTTCAAATTTTGTTTATAAAAATATGCTTCTGGAAATGGATCTTTTCTATCCCTAATCAGGGTTAATATTTAGCATTTTAGGCTCATATAGACCATGTGCATGTGCTTTGTGCAAATGTAATTTTGCAAGTGTAATTGATTAGTTTATTATTATTTTTATATCATTCATATCAGAGACTTCAGAGTTGTGATGGCAAAGCTTCAGGAATGTTATATATATATGTACATATATATGTATGTATATGTATATGTATATATATGTATACACAATCCCGCAACCTACATGTCTTGTTATACACTGCACATAAACAGTATTAATTTGTTTTAATATGTATATAATGCAGTGTCTTTTGATAACGGATGATAACAGCACTCTGCTCTCCACCAAGTTTTCCATGGCTACGGTAGCTGTGCTTGCGACCAAGTAATCAGCTCGCAGCTCTGCTGGTGAAAATAGTTGCAATCATATGATAGTCAGCTGTCTAAACTGTTTGGGCTTTTCCAGTTTATTTGCGGGTTGTTTTGAACGTGCTGTAAAACATTTCCGGGGACAACTCCAGTCTGGGACAGGACACCAAAAACCGGGACGGTCCCCAGAAAATGGGGACGTCTGGTCATCGTATGTTACAAAGATCATTTGTGACAACATTCCCCCCACTAGCTGATCACGTCATCAGTGCTGCATAAGTACAAGTACATCCCCAGTTTGGTCTCTTTCCAAATATGTGGGAATATCAATGTTGAAACTCTATTTGGAAATATTTTATACAACAAACAACAGATATTGTATTCTGTTTGGGGAAAATGGCATATAACCTTTTGTTTAGTAGCTGGTATTGCTCCCTTTTGCAGAAACACTTCTATTTTTTTCTTATGCTTGACTATCAGTCTCTTACATAGAACAGGCTACTTGTCTGTGTCATATCTGTGGAGTTTCTTGTATGTATGGCTGCTTTATTTGTTGTTGACAGTGGAGTGATAGATTCTAAGTAGCTTGGAAATGGCTTTAAATCCTCCTTCAGACTTATAAGCCTCAACCATCTTCTGAGGGGCTCAGGCATCACTTTTAGTCTTGATATCATGGTTCCATGTGCATCAATACTTATGACCAAACCAGACTAGATTATTGAGGTTTAAGGTGTAGGCAGCCTTCCTCAATAATGATGTTTATACTAATGTGCACTTTAGTATAAAATGCACAGGAATATTATGAAATAAAACAAAATAAAATAATAAAAAAATATATTTGAATTAAAGATATAGTGACAATTGTCCCAAGTGGCAACTAGCACTATTATATATTATGTAAATGGTATTGGGCAGGAATTTTCAGTCTTTCCAGAGACCCCAAACTGAATCATGCTTGTGAGAGGAACCCCTAAAATTTGACCAACTCAGCTCATTAAGCTTAATATTGTAAATATGTGGAACATATTTAGTTTTTAGGTTTAATACTTTTTTCTACTCATTAAAGCACCATACTATAATATTTATTATTTGTTTATTTGTTTGTTTTTATTTACTTATTTAAATATAATGTAAGTTATTTTCGTAGGTTATATTATATTATAATTTATTTTTATTATATTTCTGTTAATACTTTTTATTTATTTATTTTGTAAACTTATTTATCTTGTTTATTTGTTATCTTTTATCTATCTATCTATCTATCTATCTATCTATCTATCTATCTATCTATCTATCTATCTATAATTTGTTATTTAATTTATTAGAAAAAAAAAATTTTTACACTGGAAAACCTGGAGCCCAGTTTGAAAACCTGTGGTATGGGGAATATATTTACTTATTTACTTACATTTATAGTTAGATAAAAGCTTTGGCATAAGTGGTGATTTAATCGACATAATCCAGGCTCTGGCAAGATTGTTCCAAAGAATTTGTGTGCCGTGCGTAATCGCTGATCCACAGCACCATCTAGTGGCTCCATGCCAGTGGTGTGGCGTGATGACGTTCAGCAGCTCTCCAATGAACAGCGCATGCAGCTGTACTGGAAGTGAGTTCTTTCAGTATTCCCAATTATGTTTCGTTGACATTACTGTTATAATTATTATGATTTGGTAGCGTTGGCACTGTAATAAATCGGTATACGCCATTGTTATACTGTGTGTTCGTATCCATAATAACCCATTTTTGAACAAAACCGCAAGATCTTTCAAAGAATAATTTCATTAAATAATAATAATAATATAATAATAAAAATATGAAGTTTTATAAAGGATGATATCACAAATTCACAATTGTTGTGTTCCAGTAACTTGAAAAAATCAACACTTAATCTTCAAGTCGATATACCGTTAAAAATACTTGTGGATTCAGTGACCGCACTTATCATTAAGAATTGATCTTATAATATCTTTATATAGGCTACTGCTAGATCTTGCATAACTTCACATCGTTAATCAAGATATCTGCTGCATGTGCTCACATTTATATTATCAAACGTTGGGTGACACACTTTTCTCTCAAAAAGACTTTGGACAGCTTTTTTAAAAAACATTCTTATAATTCTCAATGCTGCCAGTGAGTGCAGTTGATTGTATTAGCTTCTTTGTCGTTTTTTTTTTATGTGTATTTTTTTATGTGTATTTTTATTTTATTTTTATATGTATTTTAATGGATACCTTCACCAATTTAAGACCAAGAAACAAACCGGACAACGCATTTTTATTTAATTAATATTGTCTTTAATATTTTAAAACCATTTTCAAATATCTTTATTTTCAAGAACATCTCAGTAATACTGTCCACTTTATTTTAGATGGGCGGAACAGCATTTACAAAGGAAATGTTCGAAGCAGAAAGGGAAAAGTCCGTATGAACAATGACACTAAATAAATGACACATTAACAAAAAGCACTTTGTAAAGACATAGAATTAAGACACAGAGATAAACACAATAGAATACAATATTATATAATCAACATCTTTAATGCTGTATTTCAATAAGACAACACAACATTTTTACATATGTTAGAACCTTTTTTTCTTATTTGCAACAGGTAAACAGCTGCAGTTGTTCCGCATGTTCTTTAAGGTGTAAAGATTCGGCCATTATTTTCTCACTCTCATGTCACTCTAAATCCGTATGAATTTCTTTCCGTGAAACACAAAATAATATATTCTGAACAACGTGGGTAACCAAACCATTTCGGTACCCACTGACTTTCATTGTATGCACAAAAAAACAACACAGAAAATGTCTTGTGTTATGTTTCACAGAAAAGAAAAAAGGTTTGGAAAGACGTTAGGGTGAGAATATGATGATTGAATGTTTATCTTTAGGTGCATTATCCCTCTAACTAAAGCATGTGCTAGTGTAACAGTCGCTGTAGAGTCTGCAGGAAAGCATTTAGTAATCAGGATCAGTGCGTTGTCAGATTGAAGGATATGCTATTGTTATTGTTGTTTATCACGCTATGGAATAAAGACAATTAAGTTGGCAATATTTTTCCTGCAGTTTCGTGGGCATGTCTCCCGTGTTTACAGACAAGGTTTCACGATGCCAGAGTTTGTGTGGCTGTGGGAACCATTTGCAAGGGTCGCTGTCCATGGTTCTGAAGCAATTATAACCAACAGAATCCCTCAGTCTGATTGAAACATTTCAGTTCAATCAGTTTACCAAATTATTGCTGGATATCAGGAGTATGCCAAGATATTCGGACCAGATTGTATTTCTGACCGAATAAGAGATTGCATATACACTGCATCTCTGATTTGTAATGTTCGAAATGTCGTTCTTTGTATATCATAGCACTATGACTGTTCATTGGTTTAGGTGGGAGTTGGTCGAGATTCTACATTTTAAGGCTGACGTGGAGGCATAAAAATTATTCAAACGGCCATAGATCTAACGTAAGAAAGATGCATACTACAATGTGTATACGAATTCTTTAAACTTTTAACATTTTAATAATTGCATTACACATCAATTCGTGCAAAAAGTCAAAAACAAGGCAAACATTAAAGCATATTTATAATTTTGTCATTTTGGTGTTTGGTCGGAAGTATTCATTGCACTTCAATAATTTTCATGTTGCCTTAATGATTATCATCTTCCTCATTATTAAGAAAAATCTAAACAAAAAACATTTATAGACGTAGACCTATAAATTGTATAAAGTCTTCAAGTCATCTTCTCCGTAATGCATCGTCACACTGCATTGCGTATTGTATAGACTTTTTTTTTCTTTCTTTTCTTTTTTTACAAATTGTAAAATAATAAGGAATAATTAATTAACCAAGCAACTAAATAGCAGAACAGTTTTACACGTATTTTAGCTGTAAAGAAAAAGTTAAAGAAAAACGTATTTCAAACATGAGGAAAAGAACATTGACAGTTTAATAAAGAACCAGATTTCAGTTTGAAATCCCAAACATATACCGCTGTAAAAAGTCTTGTTTTTAATTATCATTTTTTTACTCGTTCAATCTAACGGTCTATAATGTCGTAAAATCAAGTTGGTTGATTCACTTCTCTCAGTAGGTTTCTTTTTTGTGAAGAAAAGTCCAACTCCTTGTCATCATAATTCTAAACACTAGAGGGAGCCTGGAGCACGGCACATTGCTTTTTGCTCACTAAATAAATATCTTAAAACTCCGCGATTCCTTGTCTATCACCAGAAATCTCTTTAATGACCTCAGCGTTTATCCTTTTATCTCGCTTATATAATAAACATTTATTAGGTTATTAATTGTAGCATGTTTATCCCGTTTATGTTAATATTTTACATATTAGCGTGTATCTTGTTTAAAAAGTGCTAGAGTTTTTATGTCTTCAGTGTCTCTGATAACCAATTGCGCTTAATCTAAATTTAGCATTAAAGACAATATGGTAGCAGTTTATTCTTGGCCTGGATACTCGGTTTCTGATACAGAACGGGGATGTAAATTGTGTCGTTCATTAGTTTGTCGTAGGGTTAACGCATAGGCCTGTGAAAAGATGTTCATAATATGCTTTACGGAAACATATGTGTTTTTACATTATGTCATAACTTAAGCAACCTCTTTTCAGTGATAACTTATACAGCTTATATGCACAATGAACATGAAAATAGCTCAACGTAAGCCTTAACAGATAAACGAGTGGCGTCCCTGGTGTGTTTTCATTCATCATGTCATTAACGTAAGATTAATAACTAGTATGAACACAGTCTGGCATGAACTTGTGAAGTTCGTCACCTTGAAATAACAACGGTTGCGCAATAACATTGAGAATGTGTATTTTACTTGTTCTCTTAAAGCATTTTTCCCCTCACAATAATTGTAGTCTTTGCATCTTATAGCATGTGTCCACGTGTAGTCTCACCGGTAATCTGATTTTCTCAGTCTCTGCTCTTTTTCTTCTCTTTAACACATTCACACGCCGTTGCTTTTTGTAAAAGAACCAGTACGCACGTTTATAATTTCGCCCACAGAGAAGTAATCCCTTTGATTATATCTAATACCTGCCAAAACCCAGATGGCATGCCCACCCATCGCTCAGTGTGATAATGCCACATTGTGAAATCTAGCCATTAATATTAATTTTCAGTCTGCGAATTTGTCTGAACTGCTGAAGCTTAAAATTCCTTAAAGAAGGCAAGGCTTGACTTACCAGGGATTTTAAGAGCATTCCCATTTCGCCTCTCTCCGTCCTTTGAGGTAAAACTTGTATTCAGTGGGATATGTAGACTTAAGGTGGTCAAAGTCTTCCACAGGCGACACGAAAAGGCCTAATTCATTTTACGGTCAGTCTGATTTCCTGTGTCAAATAACATTCGTCTTTGCGAAGTGAGGAAATGTAGCTTGCACTGATTTAATGGAGTTTCTGAGCTTTCTTTTTAGGGTCTTTTCTGTTAAATAAACATGCTTTGGAAGCGAATGCACTTGGATAAAATAATTTCGATAATAATTCTCACTTTTTTTTTTTTTACAGTGACATTTTACATGGTTAATTACTCAACCGCGATTCGCAGAGCCTGTCCCAGAGGAACGCGTAAGAGGATAATAGCATGATTACAACAATATCTGAGAGATACATGCCATTTCATTTAGAACCAGCAACAAGACAAGGCCGGTTTAATTCCATCCAGGAGGGTCAGTGTATGGCCTTCACTCTTTATATGTCTGTGAATTAGTCCAAAGTCTATCTATATGCCATCCTCAAACTAACTGTGTGAACCAGACAGTATGGAGATCTTAACATACTAATCTCCACATCTGGCAAACAAAATACTCCGATGAAGAGGCAAATAAATATTTGGCATATATTATTTATTAACCTTTTTTCACTTGGCTATTGGCTCTGTATTTGGATTAAATCAGTAAAACATTCCCCATTTCTCATTTGTTCTGTAATCTCTTTTATAAGAAAGTTTAAAGAGAATATAGAAGTAAATGTACACTTTTTAAATTAAAATATTAATAACGTGCAATTTTAATGTGCAACAAGAACGTTGCAATTAATAGACCAAAAATAAATAAAAATAAATAAATAAAATTTTTATTGAGAACGTATTTCTCCAACATTATCCAACTCCGAGGGATTCATAACATGTTTTCTTTGTTTTGCATTTGGACACAGATTGGTGTTAGAGGTAAAAGTATTTACCAGACAACTCGTTTATATCAAATATTCAGTAACGACTGACAGGTGCTCTTTGAGTGCTAAAACTAAAAGTTTTAAAAGAATTGGCCAAATCATGGGATAGTCTTGAAATCTATCATGTTTACAAATGGAATGCATGCGGATAAAGAAAACGAAATTACAACAAAAAGCCACATAATGCTCATTTTTAGCTTGAAAACTCTTTCCAATTAAAGTTAGTCAGATATAAATGAACACACTGGCGCTCTCTCTATCTCATACACACATAGTGCACGCGAGGGTTTTTACTCAGTGTTAATCTTTCGCTGTTAAACCCTAAATGCCATTAAAGCCCCTCTTTCAACATGACATCAGCGCTGGACAACAGTTGCAGGAAAACAGATCTGCTGATGAATTGCCAGAGCTAGTGGGAAAATGAGAGGAGTGAAGCATGAACAGGGCGATGGGCGTTGATTTATCGCATAAGCCCTCGGTCATTTCCATATATTAAAATGCGCCCAAGGGGCCAGTCATTCCGTTTTTGAGCCACTACCCCTGTCTTGCTCTTTTCCCTCTTCTGACCCATGCACCAATATTCATTTGGTAGTCTTAAATAGTGAAACCTTAGCCATGAAGGTCGCATTTTTAATAAAGTGATCTAGCAGCAATAGTCATGGTATTATGTAGGTTTGGCAATCTGGTTTTTGTGTCATCCACAGGGCCTGGTGCATTGAGCTGAGACGTTATTTTAAGCATGAATCTGTCATCGCACTTTCCTCTCACTCTCATTTCCAGTCGCTTCCTCTGACACTCTCTCACACAAAAGCGCCTTTTCTGTACGAGCGAGCGCGCCTGACCGTGCATTGAAGAGATGGATATTGCAATGCATTTAACGTCTGGCTGATTTATGATGGGATCAGTCGCATTGTCATTTACATATTGAGATTCTGTTTGTACGCGGCGCTTTGTTGCTGCCTGATAGCTCCCATTCTTGAAGGAGGTGTAAACGCTCCGTTTGCGCTGATCAATGCCCGCCTGGAGCAGGGACAGACTTTCAGTAAAGTAAAAATATGGGGGAAAAAGGCGGTCCATCAGCCAATGGCCTGAGTGGGCACGTGCCATGGTTAGTGTTACTGAAATGCATGAACATCCCCAAATTTGTCCAGCATCGAAAGCCTATATAGAACGATCGTTCAGTCGAAAGCAAACGCTGGTTACACACGTCGCATCCTAACCACATTAATATTAGATATTCACGCGTACTGAAATATTCCTTTTGATTTTGTAGAGATGGTTTCATGCAAACTTAAAGTTTTTACAATAGCCTGCAATCAACGGTTTCCGACTACATTAATCCTAACAAATAAATAAGTTTTTTTTTTAAACACGCGAGGTTAAACAATGCAGTCTTTCTGTGGGATGTAAGGACTGCAGAGCACAATCCCTCTTGAGAGGTCCTAAAGGAATCCGTGGTGTATTTCTGTCAATCACGCTTCACGATCGCAGAAACAGGCGCTTACATATAAAAGTCATAATTAGAGCCTTGATTCTGTATATAATAATCTTCTATGCTTACTTTTTATTATCCAGAAACCAATTTATGCTGGTGTTTTAAAGAGCCTAGAAATCAAAGCAGTTATCTGAATTAACTTATGAAATACAAATAATCATATAGCCAAAACAAGAACCCTTTATGTTTCTTTGAATACCATTCTTTGCTTAAAAGCACCTTATTATTATTATAAAAGTTTTTTTAAAGAATAATACAATTTACGCGCTGTACTCTTAAAAGTGCTTTAAATGCGTCTTGCTCCCTTTGTGCATGCTGGAGAATAGTGCGCTGCACTGACACGAAATCAAAGGCTTTATATAGAAAATTCAGATCGATACGGTGCTTTAAATCATATGCACTTGTTGAGAACAATGACCTAAAAAGCATCGGCAGTGTTGTACAGTCGAGCGAATCCATTGCCAGTCCCAGATAGCCCGCGCGCAGAGTTGACCTTTTTACCCATGGCAAATCTGACTCAACTTTCGCGTAAAGGTCTGACACCTCGCGCCGAGAGAGAGGGAGAGAAAAAAAAAAAAAACACACACGCACCAGCTCAGCGATCAGTCTTGGTCCAGAGACAAAGATGTCAGCGTATAAGCCTGCAAAGCAGTTTCACTCACTCTCTCGCTCGCTCGCTTGCTCACGGGTCACGTATTATCTCCAGCATTCGCCTTCAATTCCGATCGGTTCCCTATTGAATTGTGCATTTTCCCCGCTGACTGTCACTTGTTCACGCAGCCTCTGCTTTGAATCTCTGGAGCAGTCGCTATAGTCTGGTCGTACTTCTACTAGTTCGCAGGGGTGTCTCTCTCTTCCTCCCACCTCGTGGATTGAACTAGCTTGTCATCGCGTTCGGTTATACGCTTCATGTCTCTTTAATTTCGAATGGATCGGCGCTGTTTACAGCATCTTTATATTTCTAAATCCACGCGGCGGCGGTTTATTGACACCCCCCTCCTCCCCTCCAGTCGCCATTCTCTATAATCTGCACACATCTGAAAGTTATTACCCCGTCCCCTTTCTTTCTAGTGGGCTGCTCCCACAATCTATTCGTCAGTGTTTTGTTATATTTTTACAATTACACTCTTGTAGTATTTAAGTCCCACCTACATAGCGAGCGAGTGTCCTATGCCGCTCTCTATGTGATGTCCCTTAAGTTTCTGTCTGTTCTGGAGGAATGTGGCAGCGCGCGCGGCGGTTGAACCCACATGCCCCGGCTCGGAACCTGTCTGTCCTGTTCGCGCAACCCGATCGTGTGTCTCGCCGAGAAGCAGCTTGCGCGCTACTTCTGACTGACTGACTGTTTGACCAGGAGTTGAGTGACTGTGTTTGAAGCACCATCAGTGTCCACTACGAAACCTTATATGAGAGGTTCCTCTCCCCTTCTCTTTGTATATATAGCATGTCCGGCCCCCTTGAATCTCCTGTCCATTGGCTTTTCGTGCTCTGTTTTCCTGCGTCCACCCCCAGCCCGCGTGCGCGCACGCACACACACACACACACACTAGCCGCAGCGCACATTGCTTTCATTAAACATATCCCCCCCTCTCTCTCTTCTTGTGCACGAGTGTCTCTCGCTCTCTCTCTCTCTCTCGCCTCTTGTCCGGCCCCCTGATCTTTCTGTCCATTGGCTTCTTCGGGTCTATTTTTCATGTCCAGCCCCTAATGAGTGTCCATTGGTTTTGTTATTTCCACTCCCTCCTCCCACTCCACGGCTTTGCCCTGCCCATGTTCTGTATGTCTATGTCCATCCATCTCCTGACGTTCAAGTTCGCAGGGACGTCACGTCCGCACTTGAACTTGCAGCTCAGGGGGGCTTTTGCCATTTTTTCATCTCTCTCTCTCTCTTTTCAAAAAAAGCCATGACGGCTATCCCACAATCCATCTTCCCTGCGCCATCTTTGTATTATTTCTAATTTATTTTGGATGTCAAAGGCATTGATGAAGATATTTTCTCTGGAGTCTCCCTTCTAACCCGGCTCTCCCGATGTGAACCGAGCTGAAAGCCACCACCAACCACCATGTCTCGCCGCAAGCAAGGCAAACCCCAGCACTTAAGCAAACGGGATTTTTCGCGTAAGTAAAGACAAATATATGTTGTTCCCGTTCGCTTTACCTGTTTTTTGGCTCCGTTCTGTAGCGTTGAGTTGCTGGAGATGAGCGTAATTCTCAGTGAAGACACACTGGACACTGGACAGCGCAGATCAAGTGGACTTTAGTGAAGAGAGCGTTCCCATCTCTGCAATGCCTTTAACGCGCACCCTCGTCCGCCGAAATGCCACAAAAGTTTGCTTTCCATCGCTGTACTTGGAGAAGTTCGTGCCGACTCGGTGTTTAGGCGCATATGTCTTGGCTCTCGTGCCCGAGTCGCTTTGACCACTTAAGAGCAAGCGCTCACATATACCGGACTGTGGTGGGTATATACACGCGTGCTTTCGCTCGCGAATTTGCGCTCACATTTCGTGGAATGTCCCGTAACGCTGTCTGTCTGTGACTCTGGGCAGGATTTCCCCCCTCTCGCACTATTTTTGGAAGATTTTCAAAGAGTGGAAGTGAATTTTGATTGGGAAAAATCTCGTGTCCGACTGTTTACAAGCGCCGCGTGCGCGTATACCCCACTGCCAGCAAATATAGCACGATAGTCGACTGTGCGAGACTAACATCGCAGAGCAAGACATCTGCATATTAAATCTATTCGATTTTTAAACGTAAGCTTTTCTTACATTTGAAGCCAAACGCGATTCTGATCTACTCGTATGGGCTTTCGCTTAAAAGCAATAGGAGACGATTTTACGCCACGCTCTTTGCAGTTTCGTTTGCATTTATTCAAGGATAATTTGATTTCACTTAGGCCTGATTTTGTCTTAAATGTCGGTGACAAAGGTAAGACGAAACCTAAATGTAACGCAACTATTTAGATACAAGTGTATCAAGAAAACCAGCCAGTTCTGCTCTTTTTGTATGCACACATTCGTAGCATTCTACTGCTGTTCTCCGTAATATCATTCCAATTTTTATTATTATATATATTTTTTAACCTAAACATGCCTTGAAGGACTGTGGTAGGCTGCATTTTTGTAAATAAAGTTTGCTTCTTATTTTATGGATCTGAAATGTTGTCAGGAGCACGACGAACCGAAAACATTTTAGCTCCTATCTTCTTGTCTTTAGATGTGTACCATTTTATATTTCAAACGTAAAGCTGCAAAAGCATCAGTCCGCCTTTTATTAGATAAACATGTTTGACACAAATCCCGAGTTGTTGTAACATTGTAAAGTATCGTGTAACATTATCGGGTTTCCACACACAGGCTGTGGGGATCTCAGCGCGGGTTACTCCGTGCGTTCGCTGCTGTTCGTGTCAGAAATCCACCGCTAGGGGGCAGACGACGATCATAAACTAGACTCGAACCCGATCAGTTTCGCCGCTATCTTTATCTATATTTGACCATATGTTAGCAAGAGCGAAACGTATTGTATATGAACTTGTAACCGTTTTTTTTTCACCCCGTCCTTTAACCTGGCATGAAATGTAGAATTTGTATACCTTGTAAGTATACCTTGATCAAGTACACACAAAGGATGTTCAGACATAATAGACCAAATGTAGTTTATCTAGAGAATTCATAATTACAAGGAAAGCAGTTTTTTTTTTAAAGTGAAAGAGAATTTCTAACGAAGAAGCTGTTATTACAAACTTTTAAAAATTACTTTACTGAAATCCAGCTTTAAATGTTCACGTTCAGGTTACACACAGATAGCCTACTTTTTCTGATGAGTGTTATTTGAAAACATTATCAACATTTTAATTTTTACCACTTGCATTGATTTTAAATAGCTATATAGGCTATTTAAAATGAATGTCTATAAGTAGTATTAAATTAAGTATCGTTTTTAGTAGCAGCGCTGATTGTGGTGGAATTTAAAGCAACTGAGAAAAAATAATTGTGATAGCTTTCCTCAGTTTTTACACATTCTGGGCAAAGTTAATTTGTTTTTGAAGGATCTAGAATGTCAAATATTCTTTTGCAACATACTTATAGATAATTTTTACATTTATTTATGCCTGTTCAGTCGTGTAAAGTTTATGTGATATAATTAAAAAAATATGCATAGGCTACATGCGGATGTCTATTGATCGCAGCTGCGATGGTAAAATAAGTACATAATATAATTGTTATTGCTAACTGAAGTGTTGAATATAAGCTGTTATTTTAATGTAACGTATATTATTGAAGCTGAAATATACGTTACCAACTTTAGAAGTCCTCGCTCGGTATTATTATTAAATCACGACTGAAGTTTTGCATATATCGATTATCTCTGTGTTTTATCACAATCACTCCTAACTGGAAGTTTTACAGCTGTTATCATTACGAATTCATTACGAATCAATATCTCTATGTATCCCTCTGTATCTAGAAACCAGTCCTTAAATACTTTGAGTTCACTTTAAATCGAGTAGGCTTTCTTTTATTGATTTGAATGGAGAGAATTTAATCTCGAAAAAAAAACAAATGCAGAAAAACAAATCAAAACTATAGCGAAAAGCGTTAGCTACTACATATAGAAGGGAGATTTATCACATTTCGTTATTCTCCTACATGTGCAAATGTGTCAGAAATGATCCTCATAAGCACGTCTGGGAGATACTCCACATCTGCCCCTCAATATCTGCCCCAGACTGGGCTGAGGTAAATTTAACCGCCCTGCACATGATCCTTACACCTTTTTATCAAAATCTGTACCAATCATCACCCACTAAAATTAAAATCTATTTTTTGATTCTCTGTGGTTTTAGGTTCATTAAAGCATGAAATTGGCAGCTTATAAAGAAGGTCAAGATTCTTAACCATTAGGAAGCTAATGTAACCTCTGCGCAAAATTTCACTAAACAACCATTATAAAAGTACCTGCGCGCGCGCGCGTGTTTGTGTGAACCTTACAGCTAACTTTATCGTGAGGGGGAAAAAAAGCTAATAGCCTTTACTGTGTGAAGCTTGTATTGTTGCAGGTGTGACTTGTGTCGGCTTTTCTGGATATCTACACGTGTTGTCCATACAGTCATTTCATGATCCAGATGTGTGTATGGCTGACTGAAACAAAGAGTCAGACTGAGATGAATTTACTGCAGTTTTAGACACAGATGTTAATGCACCAAAGCAAATATAACACAATTTTGTTGTCTTTACTGTTATATCATAATAAATCATATGTTAATAAGATGTCAAGTTTATGTGAATTTTATGTTTTATGCTTGTTCACTGAAGTTTAACTGACAGTGACTAATAATCTTTTTTTTTTCAATTATCATGATTTTTCATAACTTGTAAGGTAATTACGGATCAGAAATGTAAAATATGGTTTTGAAATTATAAGCTAAATTAAAGTGGTGAATTAACATAAATTGTGTATCCTTGTTCTTTTTATCCTGTTATGTGCTCCCTCATCTTGACTGCGTTCACTACAGCACCCAGTCTCTAATATTCCCTCTGTTTTTCGTTCCCTCTGTGTCGCATATGGATTCTTCCTGCGTGCAGCCGAGCCCCTGTCTGCCGTGGTCTCGGAGGAGAGGCAGGAACAGCGCGGGCTGGTACAGGTAGCTCCAGAGGGAGACCAGGACCTGCTCACCTGTGGCCAGTGTCAGATGAACTTCCCTTTGGGAGACATCCTTATTTTTATTGAGCACAAAAGGAAGCAGTGCAATGGCACTTTGTGCATGGACAAAGCAGTGGATAAGCCCCCCTCGCCCTCGCACGGTGAGCTGAGGAGAGCCTCCAAACCCGTGGAGGTGGGCGTCCAGGTCACGCCGGAGGACGATGACTGCTTATCGACGTCTTCTCGAGGAATCTGTCCCAAACAGGAAAACATTACAGGTAACCTCATCCCATTTCAGTTGTCTTTTAAATATAGAAAGGCTGTGCGTGTATCTGTGTGAGGAACATTTCATGGTGGAGCCGAGTTGTTGTGTGGGCCACATATCGTAGACACATGTCCTTTCTCGGTGGGGTGTCTCGTTCGTAGCTTTGGAGACGAATCAGAGTGCTGAATATTTAAAAGCTGTGGGGCAGGAAGGGGAAGGGGGTATATTCAATCAAACCTCAGAGTGAGAAGCCATTACGAAGACCAAAAGAGGAACCGGCATTACTTCATAGAGTACAAAGATAAAAAAAAAAAAAAAACTTTTAAAATCTGATTTATTATCCCAAGATCTCAGCTGCTTGGAATCAAGGATCTCTTTCAGATGGACTCTGTGAGATTTGGATAATTAAGCTCAGATTCGAACCGTAGATCACACATTCCCACCACCGACTGCATGCTTCGGCACATTTAAGCACATTTGCACTTTGTGTTTCAAATCCTCTGGTAACTTGTCATTCACTCTCCATGGCAATCAAATGAGGCCCAAAGTGGCAGACTGTGACTTAAAAGTTACAGATTTGTTAAAGTAGAGTGCAAAGGGTGTGTTCTTTATGGCACGACGGACTGCTCATCTCTACTGGGAGGAGAAAAATAAAAGGGATTGAGAGGGGGAGATTTTGGCACTGGAGGGGCAGCTCGAGGAGTCCTTGCTGTGAGAGAAGAGGCCATCCCCCTTGGTGTGTGTCCACAGGCTCATGGGAAATGCCTCTCTGTGCTGCACAGCCTTTCTCATGTGGTCCCGACAGATGTATCTTGATTTCGTTGTGGGTTCTTGCACAGCCACATCTTATCCTTATAAATACGCGCCTGCACATTTTCACTTTCTGTCAAAAAAGGAAAGGAAATGGAAGGCCGTTCGGGTATTTTGGTTTGTCAGGAAACAATAACACATTGCTAATTATTTGTTTTAGTTTTGTGGACGTGCGTTTTAATTAGCGGTTGGCTTTATGCACTATATAAAACACGGAAAATACAGTCATAAAAAAGATAGTCCCTAATTTCCACTGTAAACAGCTTAAAATAAAGGCAACCCTGGAATCTTAGAGCAGCGTAAGTCTAATCTTGCTTAAGCTGGGCGCTAAGTGAAATGAACTGCTTTAAGTTGTCGGCGTGTTATGATGTGTCCATGAGTGTTTTTTGCTGGTGGGGCGATTTAGAGTGGCTGTTTTTTAAATGTAGAAAATGTGAGAGTGAGACTTTCCAGCCTGTTTTTCTGGCTTGGCTTTATGTTTGGCCATTCTCTGGTCTGCCTCAAAGATCAGGTTCCAGGAAGCGTCTGGGTCCGGTTAGCCCCATCAACAGTCATTTGGACTTGACCCTTTGCTCTGGGCTAATTATCGTCTGCTGAGTTCAAGTATCAAGTTGTTTTCCAACAGTTCCCTCTTGCATAGTTTGAGAAGCCTCCTAGTTTGTGTGCATATAAATGTTTACAATAATCTGCTGTGGATTGTGCTATAGTACATTTAAATTTGATCAGATATGGAGGCTGAATGGGGTCATTTGTGTCTGCTTGCCCTCTTTGTTTTAAGCATGTTGATGCAGTTTGAGCACAAATTATACAAACTTAATGCGAGTCGGCTATCGCGCACGTCTCTTGTTTCTGTCAGCCACTAAACTGGGTTATTAAACTCATTTACATCATAATGTATCAGGGTTCAGCTGATAGCGTTGGGTCACTGGTATTATGTGTGCTTGTTATTATTATTATTTTTTTAAAACAATTTTGTGGGAAGGTCCATAACAGCTTCTCAGCGTGTTACTGCATCTGCTGCCATGGCAGGTCAGACAGGGAAGAGATATTAATTAGCCATATTATACACGATTTCAGACATAACATATTCAAGGTTAGTTGTGACTGCAGCTTACCATGAATGTATAAACCAGAATAATTTGAGTATGTGTGTGTGTGTGTGTGTGTGTACCTGGGTTAGAGGTGCTTTAGAACATCACAAAATTGCAGAAGGAAAGCTGGTAGTTCAATGCTTTTAAGAAAAACATTTTTATTGCATTTTTATCATTTTATATATATATATATATATATATATATATATATATATATATATATATATATATATATAGTTATTCTATATTTTTTAAGGGAACTTTTTAAATTCTGTTTTCTACAATTTTGTATATATTATTTTATTATTTTTTATATATTTTATTGTTACATTTATTTATTTTTATTTTGTCATATTTTTATTTTATATAGTAATTGTTATTATTTATTGCATCTATTTTTAAAGATGGATCATTAGACTATATTTCAGACGACCAAATAAGGAGATTGGTATGTGTGATGTAACCACTCCATTTCCATATAGAGCTGCTCAGTGTGAGAGAAGGCAGTACCTGTCACAGAGGAATGGATTTGCTGTGTGAGCATATAAAGTGGCAATGCACACGTGTGTGTGTGATTGTGTATTACCCCAAATAGCACAATGTATCCTTGTGAGGAGGCCTTACTAGAGAGAACCGAGACCTTCTCCTCTCCCATGCAGTGATTTGATACAGTCATAATGTATTTATTTAATTTTTAATCCTTAAATGAGATTTTGCATCCTTTCAGTTCTTGAAAATGGCAAAAAATAGACAGGTTGACACAAAAGTGTCTTGTTGAATTAATGCTCTTCCCAGAGCTTTGAATCCGCTCTGTAGATATAATCGGCATCGTGTCCTTTGCCGCACAATATAAGATGTCTGATGAAATGTAAAAATTATGCAGAGTAACATCCTATGATCTTCTGTTTCGCAACGCCTTGTCCAAAAACATGTCGATGGAACAGATTGAATTCGCTTTGGCTCACGATATGGGGCCATTTGGAGCTCTGAACTTTTTTTTTTTTGTCAAGCGCTTTTCAAGACTCTGTCTTTCGCTATGGCAGCCCTTCAGAAATTATGACTGCTCTCCAATAAATCGGCAGATTAGATCGGACTAACACTGCCGCCATGCAGAACGGACCTCAATACAGATAATTGTTTTTTAAATGGCCTTTGCTGGGTGGGTTTTTAATGCCTCTAACTCTCCCGCTCGCTTGCCCGTTTTGTCACTCTCTCCCTCTCTGCTATGCATATGGCTGTAGCAGTCAATGTAAATCAGGGGCATCCAATTAATATTGAATCAATTACACTGTGTGCGATTGTCTGGCATGTGAGCCGCCTGCAATTTTCTGTGCCAAAATGTGACCCAAATGAGTGGCTTAACAAAGACCCCAGCAATTTAAGCTTTTTTTTCCTTATTGTTTTTTTCTTCCTCCTTTTTTTTTTCAATCACATATTATCTGGAGCTTGACGATCTGTCATGATCATAATTATCATCAAAGCGCCTTTCTGGATTTCAGCTGTGAGGGAGCGAGTGTGCTGACACTGATCGTTTTTTAAGAGGACTTCTGAGGAGCAGCGTTAGCTGACGTTCGGTCATAAGTGAGAGCCAGTTGTTTTTATTTTCAGAACCGCCCCGTGAAGTGTCTTTGACAGATGTAACAGACTTTCTTTAGAGGGACATGTGGAAATATGCATGTACACAGATGATGCTTAGTGTCACAAGATCATTTTATCTGTGCAGATGTGTGTGTTGGCTGTCATGGCTTAATATGGGGCGACACCCAAACCTTGTTTGTCCTTTTTTTTTTCAAGAAATCAAGAAAATGAATTATCGGGAAGTGACAAAGAGACATGTCTTACCCGATCGGCGATGGTGCCCTGGAAGTGGCTCTTTATGAATATGTATTCAAATTGTAGGGGTGGAGGCATTCTCCTCTAATTTTCCAAACCTTTTTATTTCCCTTCACCGGCAAGATTTCTTCATACACAAGACCGGTCGTCCCTTTCAAAGAAAACCGTGCTGTTGTATGCCCATGTGTGTTTGTATCTAGTCCCTTCATATGTGTACCATCTCCTGTCTGATCTTAGAAAAAATAGCAGTACCGAATGTGTGTGTGTGAGAGGTGTGCAGAGCTTTTCCAGAGGGAAGAGGTGTAATAATAGCACAGAAATATGTTTAATTCTCTTGGAGCTGTTTTGCTGCATGTGGAGATGTGTCTCGCAGCATCCCTCGCAGAAACATTGTGATATTCTGCATCCTCGGGCTTGATTTGCATGATACAGTCGGCTCGGTGCTGTGGGGGTGGACGGCTTCCTTTCATTCGCCATTCTCATCTAATGGGCTACATGGCTACGGTTGGGAATTTTGTGTTGCACGGGAAAAAACAAGAATCCATTTTTTTTGTTATTTGTGCAATAGTTATTTGTATTCAGTTGAAAATGAGATATATTATGTGAAAAATGTATATTTGAAAGGTTTAAACCTTAAAAATCACACCGTTTTACCTGTTTTTTGCACCAAAGCGGGCATACAAGGAAACAAAGGTATTTAGCAGCCAGACGGGCACTGCCTGGCACGGTGCCACCCGCTCCGTCTCAGTTCTCCCACCCCCGCACCCCTTCATACGCTCTTAGCACCCAATGACGCTCTCACCCCCCCATCCCTCCCTCCTGCAGACAATGGCATCGCCTCCTCCATCACAAGAAGAGAAATATCCAGCTCTCTCCTTTCTGTCTGTCCTCATCTCCATAATGCCACCTGATCACGCCGTCTTTCTGCGACTACCTCGAGCGATCGCTTTGTCTTTCCGCCGGATGTTAGGTGAAAAATAAAAGCAATGCAAAAACGCTCAGTATCTGTTGTTGTTGTTCGGAGGCACGTGCAGATGTAGAGTTTCATTTTAGGTCCGTGAGAAGTGTGATTATGCCTCTGCGGAGAGATTTTGTGGTCGTTTTACTGATATCCAAGCTCCCTTCTGGTCTGATCTCCAAATTTTATTTATGCCAACATGTGTGCGTGTTTTGTATGTGGGTGGACGCGCGCAGACCCACTGGGTCCTGTCATATTGCAGCTCTCAAATTGTGTCAGATGTTTCAGAGGAACGTGTCCATAAAAATGTTTATGTACTACAAAGCATATTTATAAATCTCGGCGGATTACAGACAGCTTCTATAAACACAGATAGGAATGGTGGAGAGTTGCTAGGCCGTGTGCATGTGTGTGTGACTGCAAGAGGCCTGTGCATTTGTTTGTGGTTTTCTGCAGCCGTGAGGTGTGTGTGTGTGTGTGTGAGTTGGCACTAGTACTGCAGGACATCCCTCAGCAGCCAATGCCAAAGAGAAATTGGCACGGAGCATGGCTGGAGGCATCGGGTGGGCTTCAGGAGGGGTGTCCTCCACTACTCTGTTTACCTTTTACACACACACACACACACACACACACACACACGCTGTCAGACACATGCGATGGACTCGTCACTGCTTCAGAGCTAGGCTAGTTAAATTTTCACTTCTGTGTTCTTTCTTCTTTCTCTATCCCTACTGGTATTGTTGGGTGGACACAACTCCACTACGAGGTCACCTTGACCAGCTATGCCCCCGCGCCAGCCAGGTCGCTCAATACGATCAATTCATCTGGGCTCTAATGGTTACAGATGGCAGGACTTGAGTCTCTACAGACACCTTCAGCTCTCAGTGTTTTTTCTTTCTTCTCCCTTCCTGTCTGTTTTGCTGCTCTTTCTATCATTCTGTCTCTACTAATCTCTTAAGGGGGTCCGCTTCCCACCTGTTGGGAAGAAAAATCACAAACGAGATTACTTTAATATCTCAACAGTTGCTCCAAACAGTGCTGAGATTAAATTTTTATTTTTGCTGATATCTCAGATTTTTCAGATTTGTCAAGATATCTAAGTCTGCAATCAAATTTCTCTTAAATATATATATTTTTTTACTTATCTATCAATTAGGTCAGTTTTTGTTAAAAAAATCTTTCATTACCCTTTGTAACTTCTTTAGCAATCTCATAGTTTTAGTAAAGTTTTACCCATGTCTAAAAACTGATAAGATTTGCCTAGATTTGAAAAGTGTGCAACCAAATCTTTGTTTGATTTGATTTTAATTTATCCACGTTCATTTTCTTGTTTATATGTAACCTTTCATCTCATTTGTGTCTATTATCATTTCTCCTAGAGTTTTTTTTTTCTCCTAAAGCAAAACAAAGAATTTAAGAAATTTTGTTTCAGATTTTTTAAATAGTTACTTGAAACTATAAAGTCAACTGAACTATAAAAGAGCAACATTTTTGCCAAAACTGAATTATACAGACTTATCTAAACTATAATTTTAGAGTTTACACATTAGTTTTGTGTCTATTTGTATGTATCCTACAGGATTTTAAACATCTGTTAAAAGCTTAACGTTGTTTCAGATGTTTATCCTTTCTTTCTTTCTTCTTCTTTTTTTTTTTTTACCCCTCTTAAAGTTACTTAAAACTCAAAGCCACCTGAACTATAAAAGAGCAATCTCTAAGCAATGAATTTTTTTTCTCAGGGAAGTGCCCTCAAGAGTTCACACAGGTGAAGACAGGACGTTAGATACCCATTTCCTGATCCGGTTCTGTTAAAAAAAAACACCAGAGTATTAAGCAGGACAGGTTGTCTCTTGCAGGCTGGTGGATCTCCATCAAAACCTTTCACTTGAAGCCACTCCACACCCCTCGCCCCTGTGAGGTCCTCAAGAGCGTGCGTGCCACAACTGGAGCTGCCATCCGTATCTCCCTCTCGCTGTTTGTGTGTGATTTGGGTAGTTGCCTGCTTTGCTCATGTTGGTATTGGGTGCCTGCCTAGTTTTAGTGGGTTGTAGTGTTTGTGTATGTGTGTGTACACGTAGTTGCGTGTGTGTATGTGGTTTTAGACTCTGCCGCTGAGACAGTATGCAGACGCATTGCGTGACGAGAGCTGCGATCTTTCAAAGATTAATGATTAGCCTAATTTTCTTTTATTTGACATTTTTTGATTATTTCTGTCATCTAGACACTATATGTTAAATTTAGAAAATAGAGTTTAACAAAAGATTGCATTAGATACATTTATAAGGTTGGTTATGTTTATATGATTATTTTTAGTGTGTTTGTTATCTGTTTGCTGGGTATTCAGATATCCAGATATTCGGTACAGTAAGCTCACTGTAGCTTTGTGTGTGTGTGTGTATGTACATATATGTGTGTATACTGTTTATAGATCCATATGAATGTTCAGAAATGTCCTGTTCTGTCAGTTCCAGTGGTGACTGGGCTCTGAATCTCTTCTTTACTGTGTTGGAGACCCGTGTGGGTCACAACCCCTCACCTAGAGCAGGACGGCCTGTCATACTCTTTCCCCTCCTGCCTGCCAATAAGTTAATTGCTTTATTTTTAGATTTGAGTGGGATGAAGCCGCCCAGAGCCCAGCTGCAGCCCACACAGGCTCAACCTACCTGTGACCACAGGAGCTCTAATATTTGATCTGTGTACAGTTAGACACAGATATCAACCTTCACTTTCATTTCATTTCATTTTCAAGACTCAGATTATGCTTTTTTGAGTGCTCACCTGAAAACTCCTTTTGCTTTTGTAATTGAAGAGAATTTTATATATTTCTCAGTGATATGGCATTTTAGAGTACAACATTTTTTTTGGTACTATATATATATATATATATATACAACTAAAAGAAAATGATCAACCTTCAATTTAATTGATAAAGACACCAAATCATC
This sequence comes from Carassius gibelio, assembly GCF_023724105.1. Classification (NCBI taxonomy): domain Eukaryota; kingdom Metazoa; phylum Chordata; class Actinopteri; order Cypriniformes; family Cyprinidae; genus Carassius; species Carassius gibelio. The sequence continues at coordinate 14,060,516 of NC_068408.1, read as the reverse complement.
TCTTTTTTTGTGTCTTTCATATTCTATGAGTGCTGAAAAGTTTTGATACAGTGTATTTGTATTTACTTACCTGTAGCCTTGATTTGATTTAATTGAATTGCTTTTATTGTAAATATTATCAGCACTGTAATTTGCATAACTAATGGAAAACAAATGATTATGTCTGCACTAAAGCTAGGTTTTTATTACCTCTGTTACAGCTCTACCTCCTCAGACGTCTGCTACCACAAATATTGAACTGCTTTTCAAATGCTCATTTACTCAATAAGCCGGCAATTGCCATAAAAGCGTTTCCTCTTTATCTTTTGTTAACCGATCTGTATGAAACCAAATAGAAGCAAATAAAGATTTTGAAGAGTCGAGTAAAGCTGAAAATCAGCTTGGTTAAGCAACCATTATTGTGCTGATTGGTCTCTAAGCTCACACCTAGACCCTCACTAGCCTCTGTCAGGCCCATGGGATTCACATACACACACACACACACACACACACACACACACACACACATACACATGCACACACGCACGCACGCACACTCCTGTTAACAAATTTAAGGAAAATGGTGCAACATCTACTCGTAAAAACATGTGCTGGTGACACACACACACACACAAACCGCTACTTCCTGACTGAATCTTACTGATAATTTGCTCAGGCTCATTTGAATTTTAAGCACTTCTTTAATCTTCAAAGCCTAAATTGCTTTATGAATATGCATGGTGTGGGCAGACTTTAGTTCATTACCTAGTTGTAAATTCTAATGACCATTAGGTCTTCTCAGTAATTGCCAATTGTTTTGCATTTTTGATTGGCCTATTACCATACGCATTCTGAACACATCAGCATGGCCTGTCAGACCTTCTGCAGGGAGCTGTCTATGAGAAAGCATGCTTGCGTTCGTAAGTGTGTATGTGCATGCTTACATAGGGGAGAGGGTCATGTGGAGAAAAAAAAAAGAAGAAGAAAGGAAGCAAAGGTATAAATTGCTTCTGAGCGTTGCTTTTTTTCATCCCGGATTTTGAGCGAGAAATGGAGGTTGTAAATGAAAGCAACGTTTGTATGTGAAGATTGAAAGTTCACCGGGAGATTTGACATATTTAATTTACTTGATGACTCCGCACACCCTCATTAATGCACTTTGCATACAGCGGCGCACTTAATCACTGCTGATCAGACTCGGCTCAGCCCGCCGTTGTAGCACACTGCAGAGATAGCGGAGAGAGCCTCGTCTAACCACTCAAATTACGCACACACTGACAATGATTCTGCCTTCTGCACATGACGATATTTGTACATTTTTTTCCCTGCTCCAGACCCACCGTAAACCCCTTCCCAACAAGGAAGCAGATGTTGAACACCTCCTCCCCCCAAACACACACACATACTCTTGCTGGGATTCAAATGCTAGTGCCATTTTCTGAGAGTGATTTGTCTTACTAAGTGAGGCTCTCTGTTAACATGCTGAGGGAAATTAATTAAATCTTTCAGCACATTGCGTGTGTCCCTCCGCATGTGGACATGTGGCTGTAATGGTTCCAGATCTCAAACATGTTCATAGAGTCGGAACCCATATGGAAATGCACACGTAGTGACACACACACACACACAGACACACACATCTCGCCATGTATCAGTGTATTCATTTCCCAAAAGAGAGACTGTCATATGTAATTGAACCAGAAAGAGACTGAGAGTGGGCATGTGGACAAAAAATATCAATCAAATAAATTCATGCATGTATTATAATGAGCAATCAGATAGAGAGCTGAAATAAAAGAAAAAGTTAAATGTTATGAAATTTAATTAAATAATAAAATAATATTTTAATAATGAAATAAGAATTAAATAATAAGTTGATAATTTTAATAATAATAATAATGATAAACTAAACTAAACAAACAAACAAACAAACAAACAAACAAACAAACAAACAAACAAAACCCCAAAAGGTAAATAGTTTTTTTTTTTTTTTCATATTTTGCATATTGCTGTTTTTCTCTTTTCTCTCCTTGCCTGTTTTCACCAAAAGTGCTTTGAGGGAGCGCTGAAGCCTACATTGCGATGAAAAAGAATTCTTAATCAGGAAAAAAGTAAGTTGTGCACGGCTGCACGGTTCACTCCTCGGATGGACGCGCCACTTTCAGGAGAGGAGGGGAGGACAGGGTTGGAGGGGGAGGAGAATAGACTCGGGCCGGTGGGACTCGGCAGGCACTTTTTCCTCCGGACTCCTTTAGCCCTACCCTGACTGTGAGCATGCTTCAAAGTTGTTAATATTCAGCTGGGAAACCGTATCCAGAACACAAATAAATTATTAAGTGCATGAACTTTTTAGGCAGTAAGATGAACTGATGGGGCACATCTGTGAGATCCAGGGTCTTTTTTTTTATTTGTGTGTGTGTGTGTGTGTGTAGCGTGGTGTAGTATGGGTTTCTTTGCATGCATGCGTCTGTGTGTGTGTGTGTGCCTGTTTGTGTGCATGTGCAGAGTGGATCTGCCCTTTCCGACTTCCCAGCCTCTGGTCTCCGGCCAAGGGCATGCATAATTGATTGCACACGCGCTATCATTTTCTTGATGTAATTGCCTTAGTAAGATATGATGAAATCTAATGGATAATTTATCGTCTCAAAATGGGTAAAGAAAGAACGAAACGGCTGTGCATGTTTAGGGGGAAAGCGCTGGCTGTCCGCTTGACTCCATCCCGGGCGGCATGTCTGATGTCTGTAATATGGGTTGATTAGTTCTCTTTTCTCCTTGATTAGCGGACTTAAGGAGTAAATTCTTTATCAATCTCTCCATCCTGAGGTCTTCCCTTTAGCCATCTGTGTCTAATTTCATCCTTAATTCAGCTTTAAGCTCTTTTCCCTCTTTGTCACCATCTCTTTGCACCTGTACAGCAGAGTGTATTGTCATCCTTTGGGAATTATGTTTGTTGTTTGATTGAGACGTATTGCTCTGGACTGCTTGCAGTCAGCTTATGTGATCTGTTGTGTGCCGCATGCATTCACTTGTGTGTGTGTGTGTAAGTGTGAGATGAGATCCTGGCAAAGGCTCTGGACTGTTTGTTTCACAGTGGGGGTAGTGAACCGTGTCTGTTTGTGCTCTGAACAGGAACCTATCCCTGATGGGTGCTGCTGTCTCTAGTCTGTTGCCTGAGCTCATACAACACACACACACACACACACACATGCATGCATAAACACACAGTGGGGCTTTACCTGTGTATTTGGACCATGCATGATATATAGACGACCTGCTCATGTTGTGGCTGCCTTAACCCCTGTATCAGCTGTCATCGGAAACAGAACGATCTGAAAAGTGGGAGGAGACATATTCTAAACTTCATCCGAAAAGTGATCACTATATGTTTATTCTAGAATATAGTTGGGAACCAAGAGTTGCAAGCCAGAACTGTTTTTTATGCATTGCTATTCAGTGCAATGCAAAGTCCAATTTCCTAGCCTCTGACTCCTATGTGCCAGTTCTTTTTATTGAAAACACTGCGCAACCAGTGACGTCTGATTTCCAAGCAAATGACACCTATGAGTCAGTTATTTTTTTTAGTAAAAAAAATAAAAATAAAAGGTGCTGCAGTAATATTCAGTCTAATTCAGTTGGACTTGATCTGCAAGTCTTCTATTTCAGTATGTCCGATTTCATGAACCATTCTGTGGCTCATGAGACCTAAGTCGCTGTAGTTTTTGGTTGTTCATAAGATAATGTAACTAAAGATAAACATTATACATTTAGTCAGTTGTATTTTATAAACATTAAGAAATTAAGGGAATATGTTGCCACATTTTTTTGGTTCTTTTTTGTTTTACATTTATTGTTGAAATAATCCAAGCATTTGGCAACAGAATGAACTTTCTAAGGTTTATAATAGTATGGGTGACATGTCTTTATATTCCACATTATTTATCAACTGCAAAAAATATTGGACACTATGATAAATGTTATACCTAACTGAGGAAAGGTATGAAAAGAATATATAATGCTGTCTTTGATTGCGAGACAAAAACTGCAGTAAATTGCCCTCTATTTGAAAATCCCCGCAAGCAAGTACTAAAATACCCTTAAGTCCAGTTCTTTTTTCCCTTTCTCCTGTGCCTTCTCTCCCTATCCCTCCCTTGTTCTTTTATACTTTTCCCTCTCTTGAGTTTCATTCTCTCCGTTGCATGTCATTCCAGGGAAAATCCAGAAGCCGTATGAGTCTCGACACGTCTGAGGCTAATGCTAACCCTTCTTTTTATCTCTTCTCTGCCCTGCTGGATCTCTCACACAACTCTCATTTTCGTTCCTAATTCTTCTTTTTGTCTCATTTCGATATTTCTCTTAAAGTCAAACACAGTATCCATGTTAAAAATCTGCTATACAAAATCCAATTTAAACCTGGGAAGAAATGTTTTTGTCTTTTGAAAATTCTCAAGTTATGATTTAAAATGTGAAGATTCGGCACTATTAACTATGCAGATTTGTCGTATTGATCATGGGATTCATTCACTCAATCAAGTTTTTGGATCATTCTGGAGAACGTAATCATCCTATTTGACATAAGCATGTGAGTTCATGCAGCTTGTGTGCTAAAACAAAAAAAAAATCTGAATTTCATGTTCATATTTAATTCTACGTTTCCACTCAAATAATCATCTGATAATAAAAAATATTTTTTTGCATTACAAATATGCAAATAGAAGCATGTTCACTTTTTGGACCCCACTGAATGTGATAAAATGGTGGAAGGAATGGATCCAGGTCGCAGAGGGCCTGGTTAAGCACATCTGTTCCTGTGAGGGGGCATTGGAATGGGGGTGGCAGAGTCGAGGGGGCATCCACACAAAGACAAAATTGTCCAGTGGGCCCATTAGCCTCCTTGGGCTCAGTGTGGTCAAACTGGCTGAGCCAGACAGGATGATAGATTGCTTTGTCAGAGTCCCAGGGTGAGCCCTGAACCTGAAGTACTTTGTTTATCTCCAACAAAAAGGGAAAGGCTTTAGAATAATCTACGTCTGTTTCTTTTTCGGAGAAAGAGCGAGCGGCGAGGGTTTGAGGGGGTGAGGGAGGTGCTGGATGAAGGGGGAGTGCTGGGGCCCTATGGTGGTTGTCCATTAACAGATGAACTTGGCTGAGGTCCAGCTGTTTGATGAGACAGTGTCATAGCCCGCACTCACTCTAGCCTTTACAATTCCTCTCACCCTTCTCTCTCTCTCTCTCTTTTTCTCTCTCTCTCTCTCGTCGGTCGTGTTGTCTGCTTGTCTTTTTTCCTACCCCTCATTTTCAGTCTGCTTGTCTGCCTCTATTACTTGATTTCTCTTTCTCTCTCTTACACTGTACCTGCAGCCGATTCCTCAAATGCTTCCAGGTTCCTTTTCGCTAAAGGCGAAAACAACGCTACTTTTCTCTCCACCAGCTGCACCCCCTCCAGTGTCAGAACCAGTTTAGACCGGTTAGCTGGCCTTGTAGCCTGGGCTCCGTCATCATCTTCTTTAGCTTGGAGGACTTTTGAGAACAAAAACAAAACACCAAAAGAAAACGAAAGCGCGATACTGATAATGCTCATGATCTGCGGGTCCCCGGTGGTGATTTAAAGTAAAGAAGGAGTTCAAATTAACACGAAAAAGCGCTATTAGGTTGAGGTAAAACACTCTTTGAGGAAATCAATGTGTTTGAGGGGTGATTTTGTTTCCATTTAGTAAATTTAAGCTGAGCTCAGGGCATTAAATGGGACATGAAGGCCCTTTGTGTGTGTTTTGCTGGACAGGGTCAGATATCGAGTGAGCCATAGCAAGGGCATTTCCTTGGTGGAGTCTGTCACTGTCCGCCCAGCTGCGCTGTGACCGCCTGTCTGATCGCCACTTGTTAAGCAGCTCGCTGAACTCGGGACCCCTGATGTATGACCCACTTACCCTCGGCCAACAGAGGACACCATCGATTCCTCCCTCTACTCTGAGGGATGGTCAGTGAACCCTGGGCCCGGCACTGACCCAGCAGCAGTAATTCATCGGTTGGGACTGTGCTTCATAATTCAGTCCTGGAGTGATGTGAAACTTGGATAGATTGTTTGATTTAGACATAGGTCTGCAGTGTTCAAACAGTCATTAAAACCTGGGAATATCAGGGAAATTAAGGCCTTTGAAAATGACAAAATATAGTAATTGTTGGGTTTTTTTTTTGAAAGAAATTAAATGTTTTATTCAGAAAGTATACGTTAGACTGATCAAAATTTACAAAATATTTCTATTTCAAATAATAAAAAAAAAATGTAAGCAGCACAACTGTTTTTAAAATGTAATGTTTCATGAACACCAAATCAGTATATTATAATGATTTCTGTAGAACATTCTCAAAATGTACATTAATTCATCAAATTTACTCGCATACAAATGATTAATTTTAGATTTTTTAGAATGAGTATAGATTTCTTATATTGGCCTGTTATTGACAATACCATGAAAATAATTATTGTCTAATTGGTATTGGCCAGAAATTCTATATTGGTGAAATCCAAGTAATCATAAATGTTTCAAAAAGTCAATAGTACCAACCTCCTGGACATTAAGTTTGCTGCTGTTGATTTGATAGAACAGATCTTAGTCTTTTTGATTTGTTTGATTTTGTTGAATTTCTGTTTCACTGTATCAGATCTAATCATCGGAACAAGCATTGATTTATTCATTCGGATACATACAAGCAACAGTTTTTAATATTCTATACTAGAATGGTCTTTTGAAGGCAAGGGTAGACTGCTTCCTTCTGGAGCAATGTATCATAAAAGCAATCCCTCTTATCTGAGGCATGGCCCACTTCCCCATCTCATGTGAGGTGTCGTATCAAAGGTGAGCATGGACACAGGGAACAGAGGTCAGTACTGGTCTACTCTGCAGTTAATCAGCCATGCCACGCACAAACACACACACACACACACACACACACACAATCTGCCTCATAGACACAGCTGAAACAGTTATCCACTGGATCATACTGCTGGGCACCAACTGTCAATCACTGGCTGGGATCCGACATTATGCCTTTTTAAACTTTATTGTTTGGATCATAAATGAGGCTATTATTTAGATTTTCACATGTGTATTTTTCTTTTATATAGCTTTATTTGTGTGAATATGTACATTCTTAGTATTCAGCATGTCACCAAATGTTTACGACACAGTCACAGTTATGTTTATGCATTTAACCAGCACCAGTTTTAGTTGAATGATTTCCTGGTGAGTTTTATTTTTCCTCAAATATGTGTTCGCCGGAGGGCAGTCACATTTATTTGTATGTGAGTGAGTGTGTGTGGCTGACCTGAATAGTCAGTCTAGAAGTTTTCTCCAAGTACTCTTTAGGGAGCCGGCTGTGAATATCTCCAGCTCTTCCCTTGAATTCATGGGGATAGACCAGAAAATATGTGTCTCCGGTCAAATGTTAGCTGTGTGTGTCTGTGTGTGTGTTATACACCTTCCTGAATACCAGTGTGTCTGTTATTAAAAGCAATAACTTTCTCAAAAATGAAACCGTATCATCATTTACTCACCCTCATGTCATTCCAAAACTGCTAACGATTTAAGGATTAAACACAAAAAAGAAGACATTTTGAAAGATGTTCCAACTGTTTTTGTCCATACAATGAAGGAAAAAAGGGGTCCTAAAAAATAGGATCTAAAACAACACTAGATCCTATTGACTTTCATTGTACGAACAAAAATATCTTTTTTTGTGTTCCACAGAAGAAAAGTCATGCAATTTGGAACAACATTTACAGGTGAGTAAACAATGACCAGCAAACTAACATATCTATGTACATGTTCAAGCTTTGTTTTGGTGGCAGATTCACAGGTCACGGTGTGTGTGCTACATGAGACGGCTGGTATTTCAGAGTGTGTTCAATTTGGCGCTCATGTATGTGTGTGGAAGAATGGACTGTGGTACATGTAACCTGATTGGGGTCAGAGATCTGAACCCCAGATGTAACCACAGGCCAGATACGGCTGGGCCTGGGCCAGACTTACAGGACATAGAGAGACCAGAGCGGTACGTATAGGAGGACAGGCTCAACATAGACAACATGGAATTCATTACACCTTGCCCACCGTCGCTGGCTTGGATTTCTAAGGATATATGTGATCCGGCTATGTGTGTATTAAATAGCACAGAGCAAACTCGATACTATTTCTCACAACTTTGGCCAGCAGGCTATTTCTGGATACACACAATATCACACACAATGTACAAGAAACTGCAAAAATGTGTTTTATTTGATGTTAGCATTACAGTAACTACACAAACAGTAACTTTTAAAAACAAAATCCCACTACACCAACTGAAAAATAAACTCCTCTACTTCCTCCTCTTTTCAACCGTCACTTTCCCTTCACACTTCACTTGCTCACTTTAAAACCATGTGAGTGATGTTTTAAGGTGTCATAGATGATGCATTTGACCTCAATTTGGTAGATTTTATTGGTAGATGTCCCATAATGCATTGCAACAAGCTCACTGGAAAAAATAAACTCAAGATCATGCAAGATTAATTGATTACTAATAGACATATTTTTTTAAATGTTATTTTTGTATAGATGTTTTTGTATTCATTAATGAAATAGTTCAGTGTAATTAATTAAATATTGATTTTCATTTTCATGGCTACTCAAAATTGACCCCCTCCCAAACTATATATCAAATTAGATAATTATAATGATAATGATAATAATAATAATAAACATAATTTAAAACATTCTATATATTGTGGAATACTGTAAAATAAAAAAGTACTTGAGAAATACAATATTATATTAGGCTATAGTAAAATTATTATGATGTACAAAATGACTATACTAATATTTATGGCTGTCATAATTTCTTAATTTCCAAATGGTAAACAAATTAACTTTTTTAAATGTGGAAAACAAAAAAATAAAATAAAAAATAGTGGAAAGTTTCTCTTTTGTTGACAACAGCTAGCTTATAAGTGTTTCCCATTGCAAGTTAGGAAGATGACAAGAAATAGCAATATCCAAACATCAAACATTATTGAAGGAGAGGTTTTATAATATTTATAATGCTGGCTTAGAAGACAGCTGCAGTATTTTGTGATAATATTATTTTTAATGAAAGCATAGGGTACTGGGATGCCCAAGCAACACAGGTGAAACCTTTAAACCGCCCGTCCCTTCAACTGCTTCTGTTCACATCAATAGAGAGAGAACAAGGTAATGGGTTCGCTGGTGTTGGAGTTTGATGTATGGATTATGTTTACCGTGGCATATTTTGTTTGTGTGCGGGGGCTGTAAGATTGGGCTGTTTGATGAATGGACATGCCCTCCAGATTCACATCAGCACCTGCGCACCCTTCCTTTCCCTCCATCCTGAACACAGCAGTCAAAACTGCCCCCTCACACCCCTGGTGCACCTCCATTTATGGGGTTATAATTGGCTTGAATTAAAAAAAGTGCAGAGACAAAGAGGCTGCATCTTTTTTTTCTTCTTCATAATTGTGTTTATATAACCCATTTCTGATGTTTACTGTCCGTGCCATGAAAGGATATAGTTATGTTTATCTTGGATACAGGTTCACCCACTGTTAGATGTTTCTGTTTAGTTATGCAAACGTGAAGTCTTTCTGCTTACAGGGGCCAGAGTATCTGTGATGTTTGCTTTTGGGCTGTGTGAAGTCTTGTTAAAGTGCCTTTTATTAACAGTTTGCCTAGACAAGAGCTCTTTGGCACTGAGGCATAGAGTGAGAGTGAAAAAACGGAGAGAGAGCAGTTTTCCACAGCTATTACTCCTGCAGAAGGACCATCAAAAGCCACATCAGTGCCCTTAATGGGGCCCAGTCCACAACTGATAGCTTCAATGTGTCCAACAAAACTATAATCCTGAATACTAAAATATCCAGACAGCTTTATGTTTGTAATTCATTAGGTATAGAACATGGAATAAATAGAGAAATTAATCTGTGCAGCTGTAAAATGTGGGGTTTTTAAAGAATTGTTCACCCGAAAAGGAAAATTTCGGTCATTATTTACTCACTCTTAAGTGGTTCCAAACCTGTATGAATTTCAGCTGTAGAAAACTTAAGATACATTTTTGAAGAACATTGTGAAGAGTAAATAAAGATTGGGGCTGCTGAGTTAAAAAAGGGTGCAAAAACTCCATTCAAGTAGTTGTAATAACAGTAGAATAAAATTTCAAAGTTAGTAGAATTAAGAATCAAATTTTAATGAAAATATAAAAAAAATTAATAAAAAACATATTACTTTAAATTATTAATTTTTATGTTTTTATTATTTTAATCTATTTAAATTAAATGTAAATAAGTAGGATTAGGAATAAAAGATTAAAATTAAATCAAAGAAAACATTTTATTTCTGTGCTCATATGTGCATGTGCATGTGCATGTGTTGTATCCAGAGCTCTGAGAAAACGCAACAAATTTTGTTTGTGCACACTTGGAGATTAAAGCTCATCTGATTCTGATCATAAAATCTTCTGATCCATTCGGCTGCTGTGATTAGTGAGCCAGTTAGCTGGTTTTGTGAATTGGATGAGCCAATTTATTGAACAGATTAAAAATGATCAGTGAAACTCACCAAGAAGAGCTAGTGAATCATAACTTCTGTTATTCACACATCTTTTGAAGATTACATTGAAAGAGTTGCACAACCAAGTTTATGATGCTCTTGCATCTTTTTAAAAGCTTGACAGCTCCAGTCCCCATTCACTTTCATTGTATTCAAAAACAGAGCAGCCAGTACATTTTTCAGAAATTCTCCGTCAGTGCGCCACAGTAGAAAGAAAGTCACACCGGTTTGAGACAACATGAGAGTGAGCGAATGATGATGTAATTTTTATTTTCGACTGATCTATTCCTTTAATTCCAAAATGTGGTGGAGTTTTTGGCGAGTGCAGCGCAGGCTTTGTGGTTTGCATGAGAGCAGAGGCCGGTGGCACTCTGTGTGGGGTGGAGAGGTGAGTGTGTGAGTTTGATCTGCTCCATTGTCTTCCCTCTTCACACAGTGCTCTCCAGTGAGAAGTAATCAATAGCAGCAGTGGCTGACTCTCTGCCTTTGTCTGCGTCTCTCTGCAGCTACTGAGAGACAGTTTTGACATCTCGGCATGCCGCGGGCAAACTCTTACCCTCTCTCTCTTTTGCGTACACACATACACACACACATCATGCCAGCCTGGCTGCTCTTTGTTCAATGTTGTACTGCTCTGCCTTTCCGGCACACACAGGGGCTTGTGTAGGAGTGTATCTCTGTCTCTCTCTCCCTCTCTCTCTCTTTTTTTTAAACATTCCATTTTTATAACCCTGCGCTGTTAAACGCATTACACTGATTCCATAAGCCGTGCTGTTCTGCTCTGGAGAGCTGATGCTGTGAACTCTGACCTCTGCCAGACTTTATAGCCTTTTAACGAAAAGTTGTTAATGCCTTTGATAAGTTGTGGGTCAGCTGCATGTGCGAGGGAGCGAGCGTGGACGGGCCGTGGGGGAGGAGACTGTGTGTGACCTCACTGCTGGAGTTGAGGTTGTATCAATAGCCAGCGAGTTACTGGCTCTTCAGTTATTTTTAACTGTACAGTAGTTCTTGTGCAGGACTGGGGGAGCTGTACTGTTAAAAACACAGTTTTACTCTACTATGGTGAGACCTGCATGTGAGATTGAGATCCTCGTGAATACAGTCCTCATGCATCTGGTTTCTTTTTGACCATTTGCACCTGGTGTTTGTTTGTGTTGTGGATGAGTGTTGTGGAGAAGGCAGACTGTAAAAAATAAAATTGTTTAGAAAATGAGAATGAAATGTTGGTAGTGTGGTAACTTAATAAATAGTTTTGGTGGCACTGGTCTTTTCATAATTCTAAAAATAATAATTAATAATGAAATATTTTACAAAATTGCTTTGGATAAACATGTCTGCAAAAATCTATAATTGTAAATAATAATTTACTATAATATACTTTAAATTTAGTTGAAGTTTTAGTAATTTTGTTGTGTGCTTATATATCTATATTAGTGCTGTCAAACGAAATTAAATCCAAAATAAAAGTTTTTTGTTTACATAATATATGTATGTATACTGTTCAGTTATGTATATATGCACACTAACAGTAAATATTTTGGAAATATTTACATGTATTTAAATGAATAAATAATATTCTTATTTTATATTATATACAAATATATTTAACATAGACATAACATATTTTTCAAGAATATATACATACATCGTTTATACATATATGTATATATATATATATATATATACATTTTTTTTATCATTTTATATTATTTTATTTTTGGCCATGTGCAGCAACCTTTTCCTCTTTTTCTCTCTTGTTTTGTCTGTGTTTTTCTCTCATAGTCCTTGAGACCAGTCACAGATGTCTGTTTCTGCTTGACCAGACAGTGCTGTGCGAGACCTGTTTACAGCAGAGAGCAGTATTCTCAGGTGACCTCTCTGCCCTGCAGACTAAAGGACTGTGTAACACTCTTCATATGTCTTACTCGCCCTTGTCCTTTATTTATTTATATTTTACACAGAAATGAACAAAAGAGGTTTACTCTCCGACACTGAGCGTTCACAGGCCTCAGCGGAGGTGAGCGTGTCACAGGAAGAGAGAGTAAACTGTAAGAGCAGTCCGCTGGGGTGAGCTCTCAATTCAGCTGGCGGTCAATAAACCGTTCCATGTCCCCGCTGACCTTCAGAATGGAGTGACCCCAGCATCCCTCACACAGATCTGACCAGCGGGCCGAACTGCGCTGGACGCGGACACAGCCCAGGCCGCTGCAAACAGGAGCACACATAGAGCTGTTATAGACTAAAGGGCGAGCACAGTTCAGGATTGATTTTCTGTGGGTATTTGTGTGCGTTTGTAAGTGCGTGTGTGTTTATTTTAAAGCGCGGACCGGAGTATTTTCCTGGCCACAGGAGCCGCCACGTCTCTGCACAGATGCCCCGCTGTTTATCGGCTCTGCACTGTATGCATAATTTAAATGGAGACCTTAGCCGCACAAATTAGAGATGGGCTTCTGTTATCATTCATAATTCTCATCTGATAACCACTAATAACAGCCCTCTCCCTCCTCCGACGATGCTCGCTGGATAATGGACCTAACAGCTTTAACCAAATTACCTCCAATACGTATATGCCACAAGGCTAATAAAGCCAAATAAATGTATCACAGGCCGGGTAGCCCAGTGCCTCCTAATGCACATAAATCCACGCTGGCTGGCTCTCATTACCCTGTGTGTGTAGCGGAGGCTAAATCCTGTCTCTATCATGTCCTCCTCCCCCAGTGACCACTAGCTGCCAAGTCAGAGAGGCGAGCTGCCAGTAATCAGCGCGCGTTTCCCCTCGTTCGTCAGCGTGCGCAGAGCGGCCCGCCGCTGTCATGGCTGCATTTATTTGATATAAAATGCAATAATATAACAATTTCATGAAAAGAAAGATCAAAAGAACAGCATTTATTGGAAATAGATTTTCTGTAACAATGTAAAATCCTTTACTGTCATTTTGATCAATTTAAGGCATCCTTCTTTGATGAATAAAATAATACATTTATTAAAACAAAATTAGTTACCCTAAACTTTTGAACAGTACTGTATCTGCTGCTTTCTTGAAACTAAAAAATAATGAACAGTCATTAAAAAAAATAGTAAGAAAAAAGGTGAAAAAAACAATTAAGTTAATTTAATAAATATTTTGTAAAAATGTTTGTATTATTTTTGATTAATAATTAATTAATTTAGCATTTTGTGTGCACATCATTTGCAATATTTAAATTGCATTATGTATATATGGGCATCATTTCAACCATTGGTCCTGCTCTTTAGGAAAAATCCATCTTTGGAGCAGTAGAACTGATGCAGTAGTCACTCTGCTGATGCAGTTTACTCTGTTTGTATCGACTGAGTACATGTGGACACTGTTTGGTGTAGTGATGTGTGTGTATGTGTGTGTGTTTAGAGGAGAACATCTGGACATGACAAGAATGCAGAAGTGAAAATCTCGCACAGCAGACTAAATAACCCCCTTCATTCACTCCCCTTCATGTCTTCATCAGTAGCTGTGAGAGGCCCCCTGCCCGCTCTCTTCCTCCAGTCTCCCTCTCTCTTTTCATCTCTCTGTTTTCAGCCCACTTTCGAGCAGATATGTTAGAGACATCCACTAGTACTCGAAATGTACAACAAATGATCGATTATGAAATTGGATCATTTTGGATCATATTCAAGAGTGTTAAACTTTGCATATTTGCCACGTTTACAAAGATAAATCTGCTTAGGTTGGAAGTGACCTCAGTCGAGCAAAGTTTCACCCAAATTTCGCTAATATGGTTGCTCACTAACGGTGACTTTCAGTTCAGGAACATCACTAACATATATATGTATATATATACACATCGAAACCTCACTAATGTGAAAGTCAGCCACCATAGTGGTCTCCCTCCTCCTTTGTCCCTTTATGTCTCTCGTGCTGTTTCTCACAAGGTTTTCCTGTCACACGTGTCCACTCCAGACGGCTTCACCTCTCGACACCTGAGGAAAGCAAAGCAAAAACAGGTAGTGAAAAACAAAACCGAGAGAGCAGCGTCTGTGAAGCCATTGAACCGGAATGCTTTTTTTTTCATGTTGTTGCCTCAGTGATGTACAGTGAATCTGTTTATTTTTCAGTGGAAGGGTGTTTCCTCCTCTCTATAAATATTCTCTCTCCTGTGTGTATGAGAGAAAGAGAGTACGATGATGGCCTTTTGGCTCTTAAACACACACGCAGTGGTTTTAGCGTGGTACTCTTTTGCTTTGAGCTCAGCCCTGACCTGCCAGGCCCTGTCTCAGATTCCCATGAAGGGCGTGTTGAGACCTTGTGTAATGACACAGTACCACAGAAGCTGCTCAACCTGTCCCCCGTTCTCCTCCTCCAATTTCCCCCCTTCTTCCATGCGCTAATCTTTTGCTCCTTGATTCGGTCCAAACGGTCACAGCTTGACGGACCTGTGACCGGAGATCAGACTGTCTATTCAGAACATGGGAGGTTAAATTGAACATTTTTACATCATCCATAAATCCTCGCTCTTTCTTTCTGCTTGCACCTCCTTGTCTCCTACTTGCCCCCAGATTTGCAGACAAAAGCACGTAGGCCCATTGTTGCATGGCGGTTGAGGGCTGAATGAGAGACCGCGGGTCACTGGTGGGTTTAGGATTGGCTAGGCATGCAGGGAAAGGGTGGAGCTTGAGGGGGGTATGGCGGCCTGTGAGAGGATCCCACCCGATTCACTCCCCTGTTTCCCAGGCACCCGGCGTCTCTCTACGGTTACACAAAATGTCCGCCATGGCTCCCCTGTTGCCAGGCTCTATTATTAGCAAGTGTCAGTCAGTTATCTGAGAGTAGTGCTTTTAGCTGCCATTTAAGTGGCTGACACTCAGGTTTTGCAGCAGATTAAATGAAATTTTAGGCGCTGTTTGGCTTGGCTGCGAGCGGACAAAGGAGGCAGCTGTTGTTGGAAATGTAATCTGGCACCAGCGGGAAAAGGGTGCCACGGCTGACACTGCCTACCAAGTCTCCATCCATCTATCCGACGCCTTATTTCCAACCGTGGCAAAAAGTCCCACTCCATCCTCATTAAGCACACGGAGAGACTTGATTTGAAAAGTTGACTCCGCTTTTTCCCCCCGTCCTCTCAGAGTTGGACGTACCGTGAGATACGTTTCACACCCTGCTGATGAGTGACTGCTATTATTCTTTCCATTTCTTATTCAGCAGTTACATAAATTCATGGTTACGTTCGGCCTGTCAAGGTTCATGTGATTTCCTCAGAATGAAGCTCTTATGTCAGAGTAAGAAGCTCCAGACAGGTGAAGGAGCCTTTGTGAATGTGTGTTTGTGTGTGTTCTGTAGGTCACAGGGGATTTCCTAGTCTGCGTTACTGTACCGTGACTCTTACAGTGTCACCACACCCTGCCCAGCGCTGCTTATCAAGTGACATGCCAAAGTTTCTTTCGGCCTTGTTTGTACTTCTATCTCTTCCCTCCAGAGGTGTGTCCAGACTTTTTTTGACTAGAGTGGCCCCTGTAGGACACACTCATGCAGGGGTGAATATACTAGTCAAGCAATTTTTACTGTTTACACCAGAAGACTCCAAATAACATGCATTTTTATTTATAATATAGTTTAAATTTATTATTACATTTATTATAATTAATTTTATAAATAAATATATTTAATATATAAAAATAACATATTTCTCTGAAATATACACATGCATGTGTGTGTATTTATATATACATAATAAATATACACAGTACACATACATATATTATGCAACTAAATAGTAACTAAATCAGTAACAGAGAATCAGAATCTTGAATTTTCTGGAACAACAAAGTTTATTTTATTATTATTAAATATATCTACACTCAAAGTTTCTGTTATATATGAGGGGCCTTCAAGTCAGAAAGGTTGAGAACTGCTTTGCTAGATTGATAAGTCAGACTGCGTTTTCACCTAAGCAGACTTACATGCTGTCCTGGAACACTGACATGACACATTACAGTCTGAACAAAATGCTTGCATTGTGTTTGCAGAGAACAGATTATTTGAGCGTCCTTTATTTTCTATATTTTGGTTCCTTTATGATAATTTCTTTAATTTTGGTTTTGTTTTTGGTTGACTGATATTTAGCTTTTTTAGATGTACCCATAATGTGTAATATTTGTGCTTATATACAAAGTACCGAGCCTTATTTTGTGTATATATATATGTGTGTGTGTGTGTGTGTGCACAGGGATCTGGAGTTTGTTAGAGGCCTCTCTCTGCCCTTTTCCAGCCCTGATGAAACGTGTGAAAAGAGACAGTTGTAAACGAGTGCAGAAAGTAGAGGGGGTCTGAACTGTAAACGGCATCAATTTTAGCCCGCCCGCTTCCTCATGCTACTGCGGGGCAGAGAGTATTGATGTCAGCCGCCGTTTGAAGCCAGTCTGCGCTAAGTGCTCTGTTCTGTGACTGGAATCTGATTGTCTGTTTTTAATGAAATGGATTAGTTCCACTTGTCCACTGTGAAACGAAATCATTTCGCTCTGTTCAGACGGGCTTCTAAAAACAGTCTGATACTGTACAGAGCTGTGGTATTTACAAATACAGTGCTAGTTTGCACCACAGCCTGAATATACATTATCTGTTTGGCGGGGAGCCACAAAGGGCAAAAATGGCACTGCTTGCGCTTTGCTCAGCTTACGTCGCTTTATATAACTTTGTGTTCTGTAATGCAGCATGGGGTCGAGGACCGAGCTCAGGAGGGCAAGGTTGAGGTCAAAAATTAGAAGCTGAAACAGGATCATATGCACATAGTGAAGTCTCGCCTACACATACTCGTATAGAGAGAGACCGGTGTCCTTTGCTCATCTCAACTACTGGAAAAACCTTGTAAGTTTAAGGCTCAGACGGGTTTGGTAAGTCGGTTTTCTAGAAACGGTAAACACACTGCATCATAATAAATGTCAGCGACACACTCCTCTCTCTTTTCTCAAGGCGTTTTTTGGGAAGTCCAGGCACTTCAGATAAGCATCTGAGATATATATCTTCAATCTGAGCGACCTTACAGAACGCTCTCCCCCCTTTATTCTCTTTACTTCCTTGTACCCTGTTTCACGCCACCCCTATGAGATCTCTGATCTATAGGACCCTGGACACATTTTTGGCAGAATGTGGAGGTAATGTTCTAGCATGCTTTGAGTTGTGGCTCCTTGCCGTGTTAAAACCTGATTTATTGACTTGAGCCGTTGAAGAGGGCTTGCAGGTACAGCTGCGGTAATTAAAATTTCTATATCAGTTGTGTAAGCGTCCCGGGTAGGAACGGGTCACATTTTTGCTTATGAATGGCTGGTATTCTTGGTCTTCATACATGAAAAGGACTTCACGCTGAGTTCAGAGTGTTTGCTTTGTGTCCAACTCATACCACTAACTCTGTCTCCGAGCAGAAAAATGGACGGAGATGAAACAAATGTTAATATGATCGTTTTGCAGAGGAGGGCTCGGACTGTGGCCGTACTGGCTGGTTGTTAGAGGTGGAGTGTTTGTAGTCCTAGTGCTGAGCTGTCGGCGGTAACGTACGATGGGATGATATGGATTAGAACACTTGTATTGAATTATCTCTGGGACTGGGAGTAAATGTGGGTAGAAGCGTTGCCATGAAGAATTAGACTGAGCTGCAAAAGCCACAGCCCTGCATGCATAGCATCCATCTTACCACCCCGTTATTGATGGTAAATGTTATACTGTAGTATTAACGTCTTCTTTCCACATCGTACTAATGTCTGTCCCCCACCCTTCAAACACACACATACAATGAGATGAAGATAAATATTTGCACCATTTTCTTAGACTGTCATACTGCATTGGCTCTGTAACTAAAATCAGGAATTCTGCTAAAATACATTTTACAATAGCATCACAATAGCCGCTCCTTTTTAAAAGGTAGCATGACATGACAATTGTATTTTATTTTTATTCAATTTTTTTTCTATACCACACTTTGCAGCCAAACAAGCTTAAGAAATAGTCAAACAGACTATT
Organism: Carassius gibelio; assembly: GCF_023724105.1. Classification (NCBI taxonomy): domain Eukaryota; kingdom Metazoa; phylum Chordata; class Actinopteri; order Cypriniformes; family Cyprinidae; genus Carassius; species Carassius gibelio. The sequence continues at coordinate 14,041,952 of NC_068408.1, read as the reverse complement.
TCCTCTTATTTGTTACTTTGGGATATATATATATATATATATATATATATAAAATGAAGATTTTATTTTATATAATTTTTTTGTATACATTTTTTATTTTTCTATATTTTATTTAGATATTTGTTAGTAGCTTTAAGTACAGCTAAGAACTAACTTTAACCTCACCTTGGCATTGCTATATCAGACATATGGGAAAAGTGCTCTGGTGTCACAAAACCTAAAGAACTCTCTCTCTTACCTCTAGTCTTTCTCTCTCATTCTGCTAATGGCTGTGGCCTGCTAAAGGGGGCAGTAGAAGGTTCAGCCTGAATTTTTTATCCGATAAAGTGCAGGGCCGCAGAGTGGCTTTGAGTCATGCACTCTGTCCTGCATGAATAAAGCAGACGCACTACAGACAAGAGCTTGTCCATTCACCTCTGCCTCGCTGCCTCACCACGGGCATCTGATGTGCCTTATCAGTGTATTGACACATGGCACAAATTGTTTTATGACCACGTGGAAGCGGTTTGTTTCCTGATCTGAGCTTTGATGTCTGTCTTATTATCATTTTCACCCAACCCCCTCGTCTTTGTTTTAATTTCTTACATTTATACACCTCTGTGGCCTTGGCCCTCAGCCCTGATGGACATGTCCCCTCTCTAGCACCAACATGTACTGTAAACGAAGATACTGAAAATGAGTCCAAGCAGCAGATTTCAAGCCCAAAGGTTAATGTGAAAAGAGATAGAGGTAGGCAATCTTTCCAGTGGGTCATTCATTTATGCTTTATGAACTTATGTGAGATACTGGTCTACCTCACTGCCCTCTGGACACTAGCAATCCTAAATAACTTCATTTAATAGTGTAGTGTAGTAAAATTCTTTCACAGTTTACTCACTCTCATGTTGTCCAGACATGTGTGACTTGCTATCTTCTGCAGAAGACGAAAGAAGATACTTTGACTAATTTTTCAGCTGTATTACTCCTGTGAAAGCCACTCTTTCTTTAAACTATCACCTTTTGTGTTTAACAGAATAAAGTCATACAGGTTTAGAATGAGTATTGATGGCAGAATTCCAATTTTGGGGTAAACTCTCCCTTTAACTACTTTAGCTTGCAGGGAATTCCACTTTGGCTTCAGATCTGTCACTGATTTATTATAAATTCTGCTGTATTTATGAGAAGCTTTAAATGAACTTGTAATTTCCTGGTATACACTCCAGTATTATGGAACAGGCCGCCAAAACACATGTCTCCAGGGAGAGAGAGTGAGAACAGACCCGGAGAGTACGAGCGATTGAGACGAGGGGCAGCTCTGCAGACCGCCCGCACTCTCACCAGCCGGCCATGCGCCAGTCGGGAGGAATGCAACAGCAGTGTCTTGGCCGCTCTTGAAACAGTGCTCTGTTTGTGTGTGGCCTCATGTCCCCGCTGCGCTCGATAGATGTGCTCTTGAAGGCATGGATGTCACATGTTTTCCCCAGACCCGGTGGACATGTCACACAGCTTGGGGTAGCAGTCAGGAGGGTGGTGTGATGTTTCGGGTCAGCCGGAGTTCTGTAGGGTTTGGTGTCCTTGCCCTCTTGGAAAAGTTTAGTCGAGTCTTACATCTTCACCCATCTTCCTCCAACACACACATCTCTGGTATTAGTCGCTGTGGTTTCTACGCCAAATTTGAGGCATGTATGTTATGGCTACGCTGAGAGGTTTTGGAGTGAATCGGGGGCTTGCTGGAGAGTGAGTCACAGAGTTCCTTTGGGAATGAGATAGGGAGTGTTTGTTGGCTTTGACATGGTTGCTGGGTTTCGCTCTCTGGCCTTGGCTGACATTACCTCCAGTTCTTGCCCCGGCAGATCCAGCCTGTTCGTCCTGCTTGCCTCCCCCTCCTCCAGACTGTACCGAAAGCCGAGAAAGGCAGGCGCAACAAAGAAACCCAGATAGCGAATTCTGAGGGGATTCAGGGAGTGGAGCACGGGGAGCGCAAAGACAAAAACAGGTCGGGAGAGACGTGAGAGTAGGAATTCCACTGAAACCTGAAATGGCTTCAACGGAAAAGCCGAGGTTATTTATGTGATCACACTCGAGGCTATTTTCCAGGAGGGTGGCATCCTGCCGTAGCCTGTTTAGCATTGATAGGCCACATGCTATTAGCATCCGAGTCCTGCCGGTATCTGAGGCCGAGTGAATTTATGTGAATAGCAATTTAATCTTCTGGTTTTAATGGGATATAAAACTCCTTCCCGGACAACTGTCCTCTAATAGGTCTTAAAAGTTGTTTGTTGGTGTCTATATGGGGGTAATTAGTAGACCCATATCTTTGGGAGAGGGCGTCGGTGGTCGGGCCCTGGCTCTTCCTGCGCAGCCGGACGATCTTTTGGTCCTGGCTAAAAGGCGCTGGCCACTCCTCGAAGGGAAGCATTTGGAGGGCTTGTGACCACTGCGCTCAGGGGGGTGGAAGGGAAATGAATGGCACAGCACTTAGAGTTTCTCTGATGGGAACATTAGCCACATTAGACTGCTCTCAAAATGCCCTAATGGAGCACTCACACTCAAGCACGCACACACCACTAAAAAAAAGGATTGCAAATAGTTTTCTGGAACTTTTTAATGTGTGATTTATATATTTCTTTAATTTGCCAGCTGCCCTCTCCCTTGCCTCTTAAGTAAGATGAAAAATGAAACCAGGACGGCCGGTAATTTCTCTGGACGAGATTGATGATAAGAGACAGCGGAAAAGCGAAGGGATCTTCAACACCTCACAATCTCCTTAGATGCCCTGACTTTAAATCGACTCCTGCGCCACATGCTCTTGTCCGTAGCTTCCTCTTTTTCTCTTCCATTCTGCTTCACCGTGCGAGGAGCTACTGTGGGCTTCCTTTAAAGGTGGTGGGTATGTGTTTTGGGGGTGTTTGTTTGGCGCTAGTGGCTGGGCCTTGGTGTTTGTGTAAATGTCAGAGGCTGTGTCGTTATTGACTGCTCTGTAACGGCTGTGTGCCTCTGTGTTCTCCTACACAACTAGCCCCAGGCGGCCTGCTGCTGCAATACTGCCTTTCTTCTGACGTTCATCAAACTGCTGCTTCTCTCTCTCCCTCTCCCGTTTTCTCCCTCCCAACCCCTGCCAGCCTCTCGCTTACTTTCCCGCTCTCTGGATATGTTCTTTTTAGGGCAGTGCCCAGTAGATGTGTGCTTGTCCACTCTGAATAATTTAGAGAAATTTTTGTCCTCTTGTCAGACACAGGCCTGAGCCGTGAGGCAGAGTGAGTGATCTATCTGTTTAGACCTTCTCTCATCGCTTTTCATTTTCACCAAGCCTCACCAACGCAGTCTGTTCACTGTGTTCTAACAAAGTCTCTAATGTTTTTTTCATTTCTTTTGGTTACAGATTTTTATTACAGTTGATGTGATCATGTATATATACAAGTAAATATTTGTATGTATACAAGAAAATATTTGTATGCACTTTGAGCATTTATATAGTGATTAAATATTAAAATAAGTCATTAAGTATGTGTGACAGAAACTGTTAATATATTATATTATTTTATGATGTTTTTATTTATTCATTTATTTCGACAGAAAAAGGTTCTGTTGTGGTGAATATATAGCATTTATATAGCATTTAGCACAAATCACTTTTGCTTGTGTGGTATTGCTTATATATACTTTCTATATATTAATTTTTTTTAAAAATATAACTTTTAAATACTTCTGTGCATTGATGTATACACATATTCTTTTGAATAATTTGTACAGCATACTTAATAAAAAAAAGAAGCTTTGCATTAGTTCTTAAACAGCCCAGTTACTCATGAACTCACACACACATGGGCTCCTCACACCTCTCTCTGCATGTCTGTCAGCTCTTGTAGTGCAAGGGTCAGTGGCTCCAGGAGGAAGTTATGTAAATAAACTTTTTTATTGCTCTCTCACCCCGCTTACTGCCACCAGAATCATTGAGGGGATTTTACTGCTGACGGGGCAGCAGTTATAGTATATATCTCTGTTAAAAATGTCCTTTTATTGATTGTTGCTCGGTTGAATATATTTGAAGATTGTTTTCTAAAACAGAGGGACAGAGAGAGAGAGAGAAAGAAAATGCTGAGTGATGAAGTAGTGTAATTTCCTGTAATGATGTGTTTTCCATTCAATAAGCTAGTGTTTCCAATCATCAAAATTTTACATATTTTGATTGGGTTTATTCTGATAAATAGAATGAAGTCGCTATTTGAAATAAACGTCATTATTATTATTATAAATATATTTACAGCTTGAATATTTAATGTTCCTGTTGCAATTTATAATGCTGATTTTTTAGTACTTTTAGCACTAATCTCATTCATTCCCACTCATGTCCTTAACACAAAGACACAAAAGTGCAACAAATGTAGCTCTTGAGATTACATTTCTATTCCAATATTCTCCATATTCTAATTTCTATCAGAATCAGGCTCAAAGTCCCATATGCCTCACTTCCTCTTCTCTTACTTGCCTTTTCTCTCTTCATCTTTTCTTGTTATTTTGAGAGCTCTGGGCATCTGTGAGGCAGAAAGCGGCCTCTTGGTGAGGCGAGGTGTGTGTTAGATTGTGTATGTGTCTGTTTATGAGAGAGGGTCAGTCTAGCTGAGGTTTCTTCTCCTGAGACTGCAGAGCAAAAAGGGCTCTGACTTACAGGTTTAACTTTTCCTTTTGTTCTTTTCTTTCTCTTTCTCTCTCATCAACTCCCCCCTCCACCCTGCCCCTTTCTGAACCCCTGAGGTTGAGTCAGTGCAGACCTGCAGCCAGATAGTGAAGAAAAAAAAAGAGAAAACATTTCCAAAGATAGTCTGGGCTGGGAAAAACAAACACCTGAACAGCCCCCTGGTGCCGATGGACAAATGAATAAGAGCAGAAGAGAGAGATACCAGAGACAGTGGAAGGGGGAGGAGATGAACCACTTGTAGGAAAATGTATGAGAAAAATCGTAACGTTTAATATGACAGATGTAGGAATGAAAGTCCTGGCTTTCAGTTGAAAGGGCCAACTTGCTTTTACAATTGCCTCCAAAGTTGACATGCAAGTTAAACTAAACTAGGGCTTTCACAATGTTAGGTTTTCACTACATAAATTACAGTGGCCAAAATTATTCACAATAATGATATGATAATGATTTTCGAGTTGTGGGTGAATAGCTACACACACTGTCTTTTTTGTTATTTTTTCCATTTTATGACAGATGGTAACAAGCGTTAAGGTGCAATACTGCCATCGTTTGTGTATTATTAACATGAAACCACCTTTTTTTAATGTGTGTGTGTCTTTCCAAGGGCGTGAGGCCAGTACCTGGTGTTTGCTGAGCTTTATGATGGTACTGTAAGGCTGATGAGTGATCTTCTGCGGCCGACAGCTGCTGCTGCTGACTGCCCTGCTCTGCAAGTCCCTGCACATCCCTGTTCTCGCTGTGCATATGTGTGTGTGCGTGTTTGCGTGCAGGTGACCGCTGACCTATTGCGTGTGAAGGAACAAGAAAAATTACCACTCTGAATTTATTTAAACACCCTCAATCACAAGTGTCAGCATTTGTGTTTGTTTGTTCGTTTGAGCGTAGGGATTAAAAGGGGATAAATGCAGAATAAGAGCCTTAAAGAAGCCACTGGAAGCCTCTCATGTACTGTACTTCATATACACTATACTACAGTGACAGAGCCGAAGGTAGCTGAATAATTAATGAAGTACAAGCGAACAGACTTCCAGCTGTTCAGCCACCGTAGGACACGCTATTCATGAATGTTTGAATGTCCTATAAGAAAATATATTCAAATTGAAAAAGCACAAAAAAGCCTTAATGGAAATATGAATTGCCCAAGTTGAATACGAAGGGGGACAGAAAGGGCGAAAACGCTGAGCGAAGTGCAATTATGTGAAAGCAAATGTTATGGAGCCTCAGAACTGGCTTTGGTCCTCTAATTAAAATGGCTGAAAATGTTTTGACAGTGTCTGAAGCCATGCCCCGGGCCCCAGCTCTGCGCAGCTCCAATTTCTCTTCCTTACAGATGCAGCGATACATTTATGCAGAACGTGCTGTGAATATCTCACTCACCCCCCCCTCCTCCCCTCTATTTCATTCCCTCGTTCTCTCTGGCTCCGAGAGAGACAATGAAGAAAAGAGGTCTCCATGATCTGTGCTTCAGAGGCTGCAGCCCAAGCCCCAGCCATGCGTCAGTTTGCTGCGTTGTTATAAGAATGATCTGTGTGTTTGAGCAACACTAAAGCAGTTGGGGTTAAATGAGTGCTAAGGCTTCATTAATACTCAGCCATATTGAAAGTTTATTAAAAAAAGGCATTTTTGTACCTCAGACTGAAATCAGAGATCTAATTCCAATAATAATACTGACTATTTCGGCAGTAATGATTTCGGGCACGAAGCCTGTGTTCCTCCACAGGAATAAACGAATCTGGGTTTAATTAATTGAAGCTTTTGGAGCAGTGTAGTAGTTTGCACAGTGATTAATTAGGCTATTTATGACAATGAATGTCACTCTTTCTTTGCCATCCTCTACAGTCTTGTCATTTTTTCAAGGGTCCCATAAATGTGTGTGCGCGCATCTGGATGCTGGTATTTCTCTCAGCATTTTTTTCCCCCCTCTCCTTAACTTAAAAAAAGGAAAAGAGCAAAGCACACAACCCTTCTATGCTGTAATTTGTGCTCTCTATAATTTTGACATTTTGGTTTTGGGTTAAGAGTAGTCTACAGTTGCCACCATCAGCAGTGAGGTTCTCTCCTCACGAGAGAGAGAGAGAGAGGATGCGCACACGGTTTTACGCTCTGACGGTTATATAAAGGTTTGGCCATTTAATTACAATCATAAACACAGTTTAAGAGGCTCTGACTGTATTATTAAAATTATGTTTATGAGGTTATGCAGGAATTCATATTTAAGCAATCCATTCCAGTGTCTACAGAAGCCCGAATCGCACAACCAAAGCGCAGGAACGGCAGTTACAATAATCCGAGTGACGGAACAACGGTTTTGTTCATTGTTCAGGGGTGTCTTCGCCAAAACTACTCCATCTGTCCCTCTGGGGCTTCTGCTCTCCAGGCATGTTCCCAGTGGTAAAGCGGATCCCCAGTACAGTTCCTGGGCTGCTTCTGGATGTGGTTATCGTTAGACTCCCTCCATTCGCATACATGAGCAGAGGATGTTTGACTGCTGGTTAAAGAAAGGGATTCACTAGGGTTGTCACTTTTGGACACGTAAGTCAGGTCTATGCATGTCATTGTATAAGGTACGGATATCAAACACAGGATGCTAGAGCTATGTTTAGAACTTCACGTTATAAAGCCATGTTTGCAGATACAGTACTTTTATTTAAATGGTGTCCAAATGATTTGTGAAGGATGTACGAAGCAACACGAGTTCACACTAGTGTCCTGTTTAAAAAATAGAAAGTGTCCAAAAATCTTTTTTATTGATAAATATATACAGTTTTACTGTTCAAATGTTTGGGGTGGGTAAGAATTTGTAATGTTTTTAAAAGAAGTTATCTCTTATGCTAAGCAATACTTCATTTATTTGATCAAAAATATAAATAATGTAATATAATAAAATATAAAATATAATAGGAACAGTAATATTGTGAAACATTATTACAAATCAGATTTCTATTTAAATGTATTTTCAAATGTATTCATTCCAGAGATAGAAAAGCTGAATTTTAAATTATCATTAATGTTGAAAATAATTTGATTATATTTTGTGGGTCTTTCAATAAAACAGTAATTATTTGAAGTAGAATTCTTTTGTAGCATTACAAATCTCTTAAATTTTGATGTATTTCATATTTGATATATCAAATACATCCTTGCTGAATAAAAATAATACAATTATTATTATTATTTTTTAAATCTTACTGACCACAAACCTTTGAACAGTATCATAAGCTGATTTTATGTGACAATTTGTTTATTTATTAAAATAAATGCCACATGGTTTTAGATTTTGGTATATAATGCAACAACAGTTTACATAAATAAGAATATATACATAATATATATTTGCATATAATGTAGTGAATATTTGTGGATGGCCCGCCACCAGTGCCAGAGAGTGCGGAGAAGCCAACAGTGTGGATCACAGCAGGAACTCTGTGGCTTCCAGTATTTAGCACAATGCTTTATAACAAGTCAAACCAACTCCGACATATTCACGTATGTCTCACAAGCGCAAATATACATTTACACACATATAAAGTCCTGATTGGCCTCCTCGCCTAAACAATAACGCTTTTAAATCCCAGTTCTTTAAAAGCACTCAGGGGTAATTGTGTTTTGTCTTCGTTCTTGTGTGGCAGATTGTACAGCAGCGCCTAATGACACACCAAGAGGATTGTGAAATTAGCCTCATTGTTGCTCTTAAATACTGAAATCAACTTCTCGTATTCAGCAGTAACAGAATACATGCACACGTTACTCTCAGGCCTGATCAGCCAGGTTTGATTCGACATGTTGGAGAGGAAAACGTATGCCACTTCTGTGGTTATCATTAGCTGGGCAGGCTCTGTTTAGCTGTGTGCATTTCTGATTGGAAGGGACACGTCTCTCCTCACTGTAATAATGATAAGGAGAGGGGAGTCAGGTGTGTGGAAATCTCTCCCACTCTTAATTGCGCTTGCTGTCCGGCAGGCAGGCAGATGGGAGACATGGTGCATGTTGGAATGAGTTGATGCTGGGATTACTCGCATAATGTGGAGAGGGAATCCCATTAGGATTTTTAATTTTAACCCATATTTTCTCCTCAGGGCAATTGACCCATCACAAATTGTTGTTATACTCTCTTTTACCCCCTTTATTTATAAAAGTTGCAAGCGTCACAGATTTTAAGCTCATTTCTTAATTCCACACATGCATACATAATATTTTCTGTGTCATTAGTTAAAAGTTTCTGTATTTGCGACTTGAAATTTGACCTAGTTGCTTCTTATCAGGGTTCAGGATGGTGAAAGTTAATAAATGTGAAAGTCAGATTTTTGCCAGCCCGTCCAGGTTAATTACCGACATGCTTCTGCCCAGGAGCACCAGCTCAAGTTATCACAGTGTCTCTTTTAAGTCAGTCTTTTTTCCCTCTCTGTATATTTGGAAAGCGCTGCCTGTCTATATGGGCGCATTACATCTCATTGTTTAGATATTAGTGCGGGTTCCTTTGGCGAGGTAGAGAGAAATGCATAATGTTTGGGTTTGGAGGACACACAATGTGAAAAGAGTCTCTGAGTGTTTTGCAGGATTTTTATGGCACTTCCTCTGTCCAGCTTTGTCAGTGAACAAGTGTTGGTCAAACAGGCCTTTGTTTGTGGCCAGTCACTCGGCACACCACAAAGAGTCTGGAACCGGACAAAGAGCCGAGTGTGTGAGAGCGGTGCTGGGCCGACCCAGCCAGACTGCTTGAGGAATACTGATACAAGCCAGAGACACACATGACCGGAGCTTTGACACACAGACACCCATTAGAAGTCTTGCTCTAGTCAGAATTAACAAATATTTTCCTTATTATTGTCATCATTTTTTTTTTTTTATAGTTTAAGTAATGTTCACTTTTTAATATATGGGTATTCAACATGAAATAATTTTGGGAGGTTCTCATGTCCATCAGCATGTTCATGCTGTACTTCTTATAAAAAGCAGTTTAAACAGCATTTGCTATTGTTTATTACTTATAAACCTGTGTGTGTATTTATGCTACATTGTGGGCTCCCACTTAAAAAAATGATTAAAAACAGGAAATTATTTTTATCTGAAAGTGTAACAATGCGAACAGGTTTTCTGTTAGGGGTAGGGTTAGGGGATAAAAAATATAGTTTGGTCAGTATACAAGTAATATAAGTCTATGGAAAGTCCCCACAATTCACATAAACAAATGTGTGTGTGTGTGTGTGAGAGAGAGAGCAAATTACTAGTTAAATTTGTCTTTCAAAAGTGCATGCAGTTTTACTTGAAATATTTGTACTTTTCAAAATGTATTTGTCACACTGCAGGACAATTTATAATGAATAAGCAAAAGCAAAAGGTGATTAAAAATGGCAAATTACTTTGAATTAATGTTAACCAGTAACAGAATCTTGATATACGCTACTATACAAAAGTTTGGGATCAATTTTTTCTTTCTTTTTAAACAGACACTGGAGACTGGAGTAATGGCTGCTGCAATTTCATATTTGCCATCACAGGAATAAATTGCATAATAATAAAAATATTAACACAGAAAACAGTATTTCATAATATTACCAATTTTATTCTATTTTTGATCAAGTAAATGCAGCCTTGGTAAGCACCTTTTTTTTTATGACCCCAAAACTTAATTTAACTTGACATTGATTGATTTATAAAATGGATTTTATTTGTCAATGTTAATAGGATTCCTATGCACTGTGCTTAATTTACGAAAATGTTATACTTAAATTGTAATGTCATAATTTTGAGACTTGAGCAGGTGCAGAGGTGAAGGGACACCTCAAACACAAATATATGCAGAGGCTCTTGAAAGCATAAGCCGCTGATAAAATTCAAAAATGTTATTACATGGCATTGTCCTTTCTCCCCCTGCATTCAGTAATCCTGTTACTGCATTGTTGCATTACTTCAATTACCATTATCTCCGAGAGCTGTTGAATCTTAACACAATCGTCAAGGACAAAACAAAAGGAGCCGCAGTCTCGGCTAGTGACAGCAGTGAAGCTGTCGAGATGGAAGCCTGAGAGTACAGCTCGCGAAATGCCAGCAACTGTCCAAATGACCTGCGCTTTCACATGTAGGAGGTTTTGAATCGCTGTACGCAAGTGCGTTTGTATCCTGTGCTTTTGTTTCCTGCGGACGCCGTTTGTGTGCGTGTGTGAGTGAGGGGGGTGGATTTTTTAGTGGTGCGAAGAAGAACAATAGATGAATCTGCATGTTGGGGATATTGGGCAGCCCGAGCTGTTTTAATCTGGCATTCATCTTAGTCTGCCAGCGCCATCGATCCAGACGGCACACATAGAAATGCACCCCACTCTATTAACAAAGCCAACTGTAGACATTACTCCAAATATACAGGCTCTTCATCTATACGTGTCAGTCATCCATGTGTGTCAGTCAAGATAAATCCATTCGTTTCATGCACTTAGCTGTATTTAAGTGTATTTTAATGAAATTGGTATGATGGTAAAACAATTTTTCATTTGTAAATGCGCTTGTATAACTAACACAGTGCCTTTCCAATACCAACAAACAGGTTATGTGTGTGTGTTTGAGTGCACTTTTGCAATAAAATACGGCTGACCTGCATGTCCCTTGGCAGATTTTATACGTTTTGCGCCCCAGACGAGCTGTCTGAAATTCGCACGAGTGATAACTTGAAACTTTTTGGTTATTTTTGCACTGTAAAGCTATCTGTTTGGTGTGCTACACTTTTCCTGCACAAGATGCAGAACTCAGCAGGGGGGGGGGGGATTGGTCGGATGGGGGGTTCACAACATATTTCCTTCCTCCATGTCTCCGGTTTCATCATGGGCACCAGTCACTCTCTGCCAAGCCATCACCGCTCTGTAATACAGCCTTACTTTTTGTCAAGATCATTTAGTGTGGCTTTATCTAACTGCAGTTTAATGCGTGCGTGTGTGTGTGTGTGTGTGCCGATTTAGCTGGATTAGTCGGTCCTGTGAGGATGTGGTTGGCAGTTTGGGAGGGGAGGGGGTATGGGGGGTGTTCTTGTTTTCCCGTGGCTCTGTGCTGTAACACTGCTCTGACATTTCCCTGTGTAAAAACTGCCAGCAATGCACTGAGCGCTCGCATCCATCTGTAAGTAGCCGTGTCGCTGCCAGCTCCTGCAGACCAGTCCAACAACTGTCCCGCTTTCGCAGTAAATTGGAGAGCTTTTCTAATTAACTGAGGAATCATTATTAGAGCAAGGCCGCTTTCCGAATTCTTCTCATAGATGCTCCGAGTGTCAAGGCACAGATTATCATTGCATTTAGGAAACTTGTGCACCCAGCAGCGACCGAGAGACTCGAGCCACGTAGTTGCGCACATTAAACAGCTGTGAACCCACGAGTCCCTTGTCTGCTTTTACTGCTCACCCGTCTCGAATGCTCAACTCTCGACTTCTCCTCTCAAAAAGACAGTCAATGACACAAAGAATCCTCTTTCAACTCTCTTGAGAAAATTAAAATTAGACCGAAAGGAGGGGGAGGCTGATTTCTTTGGCAGGCTGCTGCTGCTTTTAATTCCACCCAGTAAAATCTTCAGAGTCTAATAGCAGATTATTGGAGCACCTGTCGGTGGCTCGCCGACTCCCGTCATAGGAACAGATTGTGACAGTTTTGTCAGAAGAAGAACCTGGCTGTGAGTGTGCCAAGCACGATGCCCGCATGGCACAGGCCGGTGCTTGCGAGAGGCACGCCAGTCAATAATACTGCCGCCTCTGTGAAGCTATCAATTATTGCTGCAATTATTTGTCTAGTTGGATATTCAAAATGTCATGTGAAAAAGATGATTACATATTCCACTGAGCGTTGCCATGTGTAATGAAATGAAGCGGGCCCTTGTTAAACATGGAGATGAGGTAACCTGTCCTTCAGTGATCTCTGTGCCTGGTGAGGAGACAGCAGACCCTTAAAGTCTATTTAAAGAACTGAACCTTCTGAGGACCCTGTTTTGAAAGCAAATTGGGTTTTGTGTTCAACATGAGGCGAATTAAAACTCTCCTTAATCCTCAACAACAACAGATAGCCATTACACTTGTAGCTGTGTGACAGGAGTTTAAAAATACCCTTTGCATGATAATACAAAAATGTATACTAGGTTAAACCCTCTGCAGGTGGCAACAATTAAATGTAATTTCTGCAGATTGTAATGATCCATAATTTAGCTGGCCTTTGCATCAACCCCCCCCCCGATATAAAGTAGTGCGCAGTCTTGATTTGGTGCAGGGCTTTCAGCTGTTGGTCATGAGTGAGATTGTCAGTAGATGCTCGTGGGTGGCAGGGCCATAGAGCAGCAATGTGCTGTTTTTTTTTCTCTGTTCACACCAACCGTCACCTCCCTCACTGCCCATCTATGTCAGCTGAAAGTGATATCGTCACCATTGCTCTCTTGTTCTCGGATAATTATTTAAAATGTATTTTATTTAATTATTTATTTTTTACAATTCTGTCAGATTTGTTTTGTATATGCCAAGGGTATGCTGGTTCCCGGGTTATTTGGAAAGATTTTGATCTTTTAAAGGGGTCATCATGTAATAATGCATAGCAGTCGTCATTTACTCCCAACATATGAGCCACTGAAGATGAAGTGGATTACATTTCTTTCTGAAGGGAATGCACCCCCTCTTATATTCTCCCTGACTTATTTCCAGTGGAGCTGGTTAATGGGTTTGGTTTAAAATTATATCCAGTATAAAATGATTAAAATCGAACATATTTATGGTTTGATGTTACTGACAGGGCTTAAGATGATAGAAATTTTGGGATACACTGATATATGTCACCACGTTTTATATTATTTTGAGCTTTACTCATGTTAGTCTTTTCTAAATCCCTATCATTTATTTGTTGCACACATTTGTCCTGTAGAGTGGGTGTGTGTTTTCATTTACCATGTTTAAGAAGTGCCAAGCCAGAGACAAAATGATGACAGCACAAAAGGGTGCAGCGATGTCCGGAGGTGGCTGTCTGCCCGCCACAGAGCCTTCCAGAACCACCCCCATTTGTGTGCATTAACAGGATTATCTGAGAAAACCCACAGTGGCACTGGCCTGCCTTTCCTCCTCTGAGCAGCAGAAAGGCCTTGCCTCGTTACATGCTTTGCTGGCTATTGAAGACTTCAGAGAAAGCCCCTCTAAGGGAAAACAAACGAGATGAAAGAGTGCACGCTGCCTGTTCGGCTCCGTTCTGCACCCCTTTCAGCCTTTCTTCCCGCCATCTCTCCATTTTTTTGCTTTTTCCCTCTTCCCTCTTCCTCTTGGGATGGTTGTAAACAGTACATGATAGCAGTTTAGAGACCTCTGGCTTGTGGGGGGAGTTAAATCCATCTCTCCTGTCCATTTTCGCTGTTTGTTGTTGTGGTTCCTGTGAGGATGATGGCTCTTTTCCTGACCGCTTGACCTTGCATTTTTTGGAGCGTAGGTAGATATCTGTACCTTGCATGTAACATCCCTTTTAGCGCTGGTAATTTTCAAAGTTCAAACTGCCACTCATTACCTCATGAAAATATCCATTTCATTGCCATTTGTGAGTTAATCGTGTGTTTTTTAACTATAGGCATCCTGAACCTGCTGCTTGTTTACCTGCTGATGGTGCAAATGCCATTTGCAGCACTTTATAAAAAAAAAAAATATTTGTAGGAATTTATTCAGTGCAGTTATCAAAAAATGGTTCTGTAGCGTTTTTACAGCTTTCATCTGGACTAGATAAAACATTTAGACTTTAAACATATTTATGAGAAGTAAGTTTTTCCTTCAAAATATTTTGTAGAAATGAAGATGATTTTATATATATATATATATATATATATATATTTTGTGTTTTTATAATGCTAAACACGTTACGCACGTTAAATACAGACAAGTAAAAAAAAAAAAAAAAAGGGGTAAAACTAGTACATAAATTATAAGTGTTGATTTGTTATAGAGACCAGACAATTGGGCATCCGCTAGTTTTTCAAGATTGTTTTTTTTTTTTTTTTTTTTTTTTGAGAATATAATGTTTCAGTTCCTCCAAAATGCAGAGACAAAAAAAACAAAAAAAAACATAAATGGGTAACACTGCATCAGGCTTCAGCACAGTGTGTTTAATGATGAAATGCTCTTGTTTCCAGCCTCCTTTATTATTTAATATCCTAAATGAGATGGTGGAGGTGTCAGAAACATTAAATTAGAGTACAAACGCAATGGGAGGAAAATCGCCGGGCATTGTCAAAGTGCCATTGAAAGTCAATTATTGTTTTAAATGTTCCTTTGCTGTGACAATTGTGTACATGCTTTAATGTTTTAGTTGCAAGGGATAAGATGGTCATTCTTTTTGCTTTTATTCTATTCAACTGGTAGATTCATTTACTTCCATTTTAAGCAACTGTTGCATAAACTAATATTTTTTGACATTGCAATTGAAGTGCTGACAATTTAATAATTAGAATTCAAATTTCAAACCAATCTTTTTTCATTTTATGAAGTGTTTGCAACAAATATAGAAATGTTACTATTCTCCTATATCTTTCAACTGGTTAAAAACACCTGAATTTTGTGTAATGTAACCTTTAACAAATCTTAACAATATGTGTTTCCTCTGTTGCCCCTTTACAGGATATATTTCTGTAGTCCTTCCAGATTTTGTTTACTGTATGCTTCCTGTGCGTCTGTTTTTGTACATGGATGAAAGCGTTTAGCTTGAGAGAGCACTATTGTTTGCTTTTATAGCCCTGCTGACAACCGTTACAAGAATCAGCTGAACGTTGTACAGCCGAAAGCAGGAGTGTATCAGCCCATGCAAAGACCTGAGCTAAACCCCAACACAGTCTTTCTCTGCTGGACTACCAGTGCTTTGTTTGGTCTTGTGTTGTGAAAAGCTCTGCTCCACTGGGTCCTGGCCTGTAGTGCTGTTTGGGAGCATGTTTATAATAAGAGCTGTGTTTACTGTTATGTGATACTTGCTTAAGCCTGCTGAGGGGCTAATGTCGATGAGAGACTGTTAGTATGGGGGTCTGCACAGGCCTGGAGTCTAGATGGGAGATGAGGGTGGTTCATAAATGATTAAGACCTGATCTTTAGGCTTTTTTGTAGGTCTGAAATACACAAGGGAGCAGCTGTGAAAGGGAATGAGAACAAATGTATGTAGCAGATCTAGAGATCTTTTAATGGTTCTATTCTATTCTATTATATTGTTCCTTTAAATGAGTTGCTGTTAATATTGGAGAATTAACTCTTCTCTTATGTGTTTTGCAGGTAAAGATGAGCCCAGCAGCTACACGTGCACAACCTGTAAGCAGCCATTCAGCAGTGCCTGGTTTCTGCTGCAACATGCCCAGAACACTCATGGCTTTCGCATCTACCTTGAGAGTGAGCGCGGAAGTCCGCTCACGACCCGTGTGGGAGCTCCTTCGGGAATGGGTGCAGATTGCTCCTCTCAGCCCCCCTTGCATGGCATCCATCTCCCAGAGGGAAGCCCATTCCACCTGCTGCGGATACCCAACTCTGGACGTGATGGACCTCCTCTCCGAGAGGGTCGGTTTCCCCCTACGCCACCTCTCTTTAGTCCTCCACCTCGCCATCACTTGGACCCTCATCGTATGGAGCACCTGAGCCCGGAGGAGCTGGCTTTGGCCACCCACCACCCGAGTGCCTTCGACAGGGTGCTGCGCCTCAACACCATACCTATGGATCCCCCAGCTATGGACTTCTCTCGTAGGTTGAGGGAGCTGGCTGGTAACACCTCAGGGTCAACTCCTCCTCTCTCACCCAACAGGCCCAGCCCTATGCAACGGCTACTACAACCATTCCAGTCAGGAACCAAGCCTCCCTTTCTTTCCACTCCTCCCCTGCCTTCCATGCAGTCCCCCTCTGGCTCCCAGTCCACCCCGACCCCTCTTACGCAGCAGTCTAACACGCCAATGAAGAGCAAGTCTTGTGAGTTCTGTGGGAAGACCTTCAAGTTTCAGAGTAATTTAATCGTGCATCGACGTAGTCACACAGGTGAGAAACCTTACAAGTGCCACTTGTGTGACCATGCCTGTACGCAGGCCAGCAAGCTAAAGAGGCACATGAAGACACACATGAACAAGTCATCACCCATGACTGTCAAGTCAGACGATGGCTTGTCCACAGCCAGCTCCCCTGAGCCGGGAACCAGCGACTTGGTGGGTAGCGCCAGTAATGCCCTCAAGTCCGTGGTAGCCAAATTCAAAAGTGAAAACGACCGCCTGATTCCAGAAAATGGAGAGGAAGAAGAGGAAGAGGAGGAGGAGGAGGAGGAGGAAGAAGAGGAGGAAGAGGAAGAGGAGGAAGGAGAGGAGGAGGAGCTGGAGAGAGAGGGAGGTAGAAACAACTACCACTTCAGCCTCAACCTCGAGGCTGCACGGCACCATGAGAACAATGGCGGACGTCTGGGTGCGGGCGAGGACGGGATCCCGCGCTCGCTGCCTGAGGTTATGCAGGGCATGGGCTTGGCTGCCAGCATGCAGCACTACAGTGAGGCATTTCATCAACACAAACGAGGAGCCCTAAACTCTAACAATGATGCACATAGGGGCATGTGTGATGAGGACTCGGCTCTGGAATCAGACAGAGTGGATGAGGGCTGTGGCTCAGCTATCAATGGTCGAGGTTCATCCCCCAGTGAATCTGCCTCTGTTGGTTTGTCCAAGAAACTCCTACTGGGCAGTCCTAGCTCACTTAGTCCTTTCTCCAAACGAATCAAGCTGGAGAAGGACTTTGACCTCTCCACCCCTACAATCCCCAACACTGAGAATGTCTATTCCCAGTGGTTGGCTGGCTATGCTGCTTCCCGGCAGCTGAAGGACCCCTTTCTGAACTTCGGGGATTCCAGACAATCGCCTTTCGCCTCATCTTCAGAGCACTCCTCAGAGAATGGAAGCCTGCGGTTCTCTACGCCACCAGGGGACCTAGATGGCGGCGTCTCGGGCCGCAGCGGGACGGGCAGTGGCGGCAGCACGCCACACCTAGGGGGTCCTGGTCGGCCCAGCTCAAAAGATGGCAGACGCAGTGACACCTGCGAGTTCTGTGGCAAAATATTCAAAAACTGCAGCAATCTGACAGTGCACCGGCGCAGCCACACGGGTGAACGGCCTTATAAGTGTGAGCTCTGCAACTATGCCTGCGCTCAGAGCAGCAAGCTAACAAGGCACATGAAAACGCACGGGCAAGTGGGCAAGGACGTTTACAAATGTGAAATCTGTCAGATGCCTTTTAGTGTGTACAGTACCCTTGAGAAACACATGAAAAAATGGCACAGTGACCGCGCATTGAACAACGAAATTAAAACTGAGTAGCGGTGGATTATGGTGGCTCACTTGCCTGTTAACAGCGAACAACACCTTACCCCACTCCCACCCTCATCCTTGTAGATTTCCCTGATTCGCTAGTCCAGTGGCGGCTAAGACAACGTGCTTGGCACCACCAGCACACCCTTTTCATTTACCGTTGAATGCATGATCTGTATCGGGGCAATACTATTGCATTGACGCAAACTTGGAGCCTTTCTCTTGTGCAATAATTTACATGTTGTATACTTTTTCTTTTTTCTTTCCCATTTTGGAAAATTTGACAGCATGCATGATATATTTGGGCTAATTTAAAAAAAATAAATTGTCCCTGGTTGGTTAGTTGTTTAGTAAATGTGTTGCTGTTTTATTGTTCATTATTTTACAAATGTTTTTTCCTTTCTTTTTAATTTTTTTTTTTTTTGAGATCAAAGAAAAAGAAAAGAAAAAAGAACCATGCTGCATACATTCTGTAATACATATCATGTACAGTTTTGTGTTGTAACATGGAGGACTACAGGCTATCGCTTAACCCTGTTTGGATGGGCTGGAAGTCGCACTTAAACTAATCTTTTAAAAAGATGTTCTGTCCTCATAGGGTTAAAATACTAATTGGCCCATATTATGGAATAAAAATAATTACAGCCTTTGGATTTCTTAAAAAGGAAACAGCATTAAGATTGGAATTTGTACTATCATTTGGTAAAACAAACAAAAAGAGTGCCTTGGATATCTTGAAATTGCATTGGTTAATCTCATCTGCTGTAATTCTGGAGTCTCATCTAGATACTACATAAGGATCGATCGGATCCTCAGAAGGTTCTTGCATCAAGTACCTTACCGCTATAGTCATCTGTGACTTTAGAGAGAAATAGTAATAATCAAAAATCTAAGGAAATTTCTAGTTAATCACCATAAGGTACCTATGTAAAACGTATCCTTCCATTGTGGTTTATGTCCTGGGCATGGCACATGCATTATATGGTGTGGGATTCAGCCTTGTTTACTTCTTCTATCTGAAGGTACTGTACTTGGCGGTACTAGTTTTAAGTCCACAATCATTTGACTTTTCTGTGTTTGTTCAAGTCTTCTCTTCAGTAGCACAACATTTTGATGTTTCTTTGATGACCATTGTTAGTGTGAACGTCCATTGCGCAAGAAACACCTGAGGGCATTTGGAGCAAACTAATGTAATATACACTAGAGAATTGGTTAAGAAAGCATTGAAATATTTGCAGCTGTCAGTGATGATTAACTATGAATTGCCTACAGGTCTGAGTCAAAATCGTATTTCTTTATTGCCTATGTCTGAGCTCCCTAAAAGAATAAATGAACCTGAAAGACCGACCGAGCGAGAGCGAGACGCAGAGAGAGGGAAAACCATACATGTCACTTTTGTTACTTTGTTTTATATGAGTTTCACACATGGTGTGGTATAAGTTAATTCAAGGAGATTCTTTTTCATCGTTGCATTATGACATAAATGACTCCAGACAACGGCTTTTGGTGCTTAGACAGCACCTTCCACTCTGCCCTTATTTTTTTGGTATTAGACATGCTAATTGGAAGTATAGTAGTTGAATATAAATTAAGATTGCTTGCTTGTTGGACAACGAAGTGCACTGTTAAAGTTTCCCAGTTTACACATATTCACGAGAGGGAAAACTTCCTAATGAATCGAACATGGTGTCATTGTTTAATGTAAAAAAGCCAACTCCTCCTCTCACCTCATAAAGATAAAGCCCAACTCCGATATAAATATTATTGTGTCAAAGCACACAGTGCTTGACAAAGTACGGACAATTGAAACTTGCTGCTTTCACTGCAAGAACTTTTTTTGTACAAATCTTTTTTTAAGTATGAAAATAAAATAACTTTTTTAAAAAGCAAAATTTCATTATCTTAGGGGAAACTGTATTTAAGTTTGTTGTTTCTCTTTTCCTCTTTGTCTTGGTGGTGTTCAAGACTTGATCACAATATATATAAAATGGGAAAAATCTGTGATTTTTTTCCCCCTGCTTTTTCTTTCTTTTTTCATCTTGGCTCTTCACAGCTCTTCAGGTCAAACTTGCATTGGGGAAAGGTTTAAGATTATATATAAAATATATAATAGAGAAACTTAAATATAGGAAAGTGCACATCATGTCAGTTCCTATGCTAAAACACATTTATGGTCTACTTTCTTCTGTATTTCTAGAATGGTATTTGAATTAAATGTTCACCTAGTGTAGGTACTACAGTATTTATATTGAGGCTTGTATTTTTAACTGTTGCTTGTTCTCTCAAAAGGTATTATTGTACCTTTTTTGGTAGTGGAAAAAAAAACAACAAGCTGCCACGGTATATTTTTTTAATTTGGCAGGATAATATAGTGCGAATTATTTGTATGTTTAAAAAAAGAAAATGAAAAAAAAAAAAAAAAAATCAAATAAAAAAATTTAAGTATGTGGCATTGTACAAAGGAGGCCATTCAATGGTTTCCCCGAGGAGTCTTTTGAGAATGTCCACACTAGCTAAAACAGGTGGTTGTACATATCTTTTTTCTGTTCTTCTTTTTAAAAATCTCTTTTGCTGCCATTCTGTATGCAGTACAGCAAGCTAATGTTGGGTTGTTCTGTAGTGTGCTTCTGTCTTTTCACCTGTCTCACCTGAATACATTCCAGCATCTTGAAAAAAAAGCTAACTTCATATGCAGTAAAATACCAGTAAATAAACAAACAAAAATCATTCAAATAAATGAATTCAAATAATCAATGTTTTGCAGGTGTTTTTTTTTTCATTGCCAAATATTAAATGGTGCTTTATATTTAGATTGGGACAACTTTCATATGCAAAGCATATTTAAAAATGAAATGGAATTAAAGGAGCAGCCCACTTAAGTTCATACTCTTTTGTAAATGGCAATGCGGAATATTTTGTTATCAGCCTTTTCTATTCCTGTTATGAGAGCTGTTTGTTGTAACTTGAACTTGAACTTTATCTTTTTCAATGGGAGTCACTATTTATTATTGCTTAAATACTCTGTTGAAAACGGAGACATAGAATGGATCATTTTTGTTGGTTTGTTTTCTTTTTTTTTTTTTTTTAAAGAAAAGAATGACCAAAGGTCAATGACAGACTTGCTTTTTTGTTGTTTTTGTTTCTGGTCTATGTTGAGTTTTATTGGAGAAACCACTGTCTGTGTTTTCTGGCAGTTGTCTACATTATCTTGTTCACCAACCAATTTTGTCCCTTTATTGAAAACAATTAATAATAAAAAAAAAAAAAAAAAAAAAAAAATTAAAGTATATACCTGTGTCTGGTGGCAAAGATTTCTCTCTGCATTTTTGTCTTTTAATTCATTAATTGAATGATTGTTTGTATAGGAAAATTTTATTGAATTTGACACACACGCTCACACACACACATTTACACAGCTCAGAGTATCATACTAAAGCCACGATAGTGTTTGAATGCATGTCAAAAAAATTAGAAAAGTTGTACTGAGCCTGTGGGCGTAGGAGGGCCTTCAGGCTGCTCTGCAAATCTCTGGGGTCATGTTATCAAATGACATGAAAAGTCTTACCTTACCTGTTCTATAGGTCAGAAGAGCAGCTTTATCACATACACAGATGGAACAACACTTCTGAAACTGCCTTTATTTCTTTTAAATGCAGCAAAAATATCACATGCATTCACCCGTTCAGCATTAGCAACATGAACAGAAACTTAGTTTTGTAACAGAATAAAACCTTGGCCACAAACTGGGTGTTGTTTATATTGATGCACACTCACATTTTCTCCTTTGTCTAACGCAAATCCATAAAACCAGGCTGAGAAGTGTTTCTTCAAGATTTCTCTTCAAACACAAGAAAGAAAAAGCCACTTGTGTTTAGAGAGGTCTATTGTGTTTTGGCAGGTGGGAAAGACTCAAAACTTCAACCCCTCCCTACCCAATCATTCCCATTTTATTCATCTGCCTCTTGAAGACAACGTGTCACTCTACTCAAACAATGCCACACTACAGACAAACAAGACAAATCACTGACTTTCTCTCCATGTCTGAAAAACGAGTGCTTGAGTAAACCCATGCACTTAAAATTCCTCCATTTTTTGTAGACTTTAATGCTATATTTATGGTAATTGTCATCATCATTACTTTTTTTATGTGGAACAGAAAATAAGATTTATTTTCTATACAACTGAACTGACCATGGCTGTATTATCAAGGTAAAATTTGCATGGATTAAAACAAATATCCTTTTTTTTTTTTTTTTTTTTTTTTTTACACAAAGCTATATATTTTCTGAACTTTTATTATGTCAAATTTGTATATAGACTACTTTCATGATGCCACTTTTTTCTCTTTTTGCAGCTACTGGTCTCCATCCACTTTCATTATATGGGAGTGAACAGCTTGGGCATTGAAATAAACTTCTCCTTTTGTGTTTTATGAAAGAATATAAGTCAAACAGGTTTGGAACAACATGACAGTGAGTACATTTTCAAGAATGTTTATTTTTGGATGAACTATTCCTGTCATGGCCTGTCAAAAATCAAACTAGCAACTAATACAACAAAATATAAACAGATAACAAAACACAAGATTGGCGACTCCAGGAAAAAAAATAGGTTCTCACTGTTATAAAAATCTAATCCCAGAATGCCCAGATATTCTTCTTTTCCCTTTTCCCGTTGTTTTGCAGTTGAGAATTCTCCAGCAACTTGGAAAATATGAGTCCCAAAACACTGAAGTGCATGGTTTGTTTTAGTTTTGTGTCTGTGTGGACTTGGCCGTGCAAATCGGTCTCCTGATCAAAAGTTCCTTGTGTTTATGGCCCACTGGCAGACATTCTGCTCTGGGCTGTTCAGCATTAGGTTGCCAAGAGGACTGTACTGCTGTCTAAACAGAGGTTGACTCGGTTGTTTAAACGTTACACATTATCAACTTTCTAGTTGGTTTGAGAGTTTGTGGTACAGCTTGACACGAATGCCTCATCACCAGTGCCCATCTTGTGTGTTGAACTAGCTTTGCATCATTTCCTTTACTCCAGCTTGGCTTTGCTCTATTTATTGTGCGGTGTGAGGTGAGTGGGCACAAAGTAAGTGCACCTTAATGGACAATGACCACCTCGCATCCTCTCTCAAAGTATGTGGCAGTTAACCAAGCTTACAGCACATCATCTGAGCGTAAACTACTCTCACGGCTCTCACAGAACATCTACACATGGCAATTTACACAAAGACGCAACCTCCATACCAATTTGATCTCGAGCTGACATGAAAGATTGGAGACGATTCTTTATCCATGGGGTTTGTAAGAGGTTATAGGGACTTAGCACTCAGACGTCACACCAAGCTCAACCTTTGACCCTGAGAGGCCTGTCCTCGGTGGGGTCAATTGGTCGTGTCATTTTATCCTCATTCCAATGAGCCACATCCAACAAGTTTTTCACCTCTCTCTATCTCACTTTGTGTTTCACTTTCTTTAACGGCAGGCTGTCAGGCACCTGGAGTCATTAGAAATGGACACCTGCTTGCTGAATGGGGGTCGAGCAATGCCACAAGAACTTGTATGCTGACTCCAATCTCATTAAAGGTGGAATCAGTCTCTTCATTGTTGTTTTTCCCCCTCAAGCACAGGACAACAGATAGATAGTTAGGAGCAACCATGTGTGTTCTATGATTAGATTTGTGAGGGATAATTAATCACAAATGGTGCAAGGGAAAAACACACACACACACACACACACACACGCACACACACACACACACACACACACACACACACACACACACACACACACACACACACACACAGTAAAATAGCAGCGGCATCATTTGAATATGTTAGTGCTTTAATAAGCTAACTGATTGATCCCAGGTGAACACTTTGTTGTGGAGATTGCAATGCCCTTTAGGTTTGAATAAACAGAGCCCACAGCCCACACTGAGCCCTGTTTAGAGATAACAGCCTGCTTGAATGAGGCGTGTTGAATTCTGAGAAGGCGTGTCACTCGAACGGTCTGTAAGTATGTCACATACTGTATGGACTCTCTCTCTCTCTCTTTCTCACCAGTGGTGTGAGGCCCTGGAGAGATGTGTCATTTTTAGAACATACTGTATATACAGTCGAATACCTTCTGTGAGCATTAATAACCATTCATAGGTTCACATATTTTAAAGATCAATGAGAAATGACTTTTATTAAGTTGTCACTTAGCCCAGTAAAAGGGGTCTGAGTCACATAATACTTTCAAAGATGTCAACAGGTTAGCCATCTGCTTGAGCAAACTGAACTCAGACTTTTTCTGCATTTTCCGTGCAGATTTTTGGGGAAAAAATATCTGTGGATTTCTGAGGAATGGAATTAAATATAGTAAAATATTTTAATATGAACTGAGAGTACTGTACTTTTATTGGTAGAGGACCAAATATATATATATATATATTTTTTACTTTTAATTTGTGTTGATAATTGCAATAAAACTAAATGAATGATTGATTGAATGAATAAACAAACAAATAAATAAATACATGTCAATATTTTTACTGAACAAGACAAAATGCTGATTAAAATCAGAATTATAAATATTATCATTATAAAAGTTCATTTATTTCAACACTGGCAACTTGCTTCCCGCATAATTTTGTTAAGTTTTTAAGGTGTTTCCATTTTTATTATGAAAAATAGTAATGTATTACATAGTAATGTAAAAAAATAGTGGCAGTAAAAAAAAAATTAAATAATGAGTGTTGCCAATTTTCTGGAAATCTATAGGCACAGATTTAATGTGGTCCCGGTCATCTGTTGACTAAAGTAATAAAAGAACACTTTATGGTCACAAACACACAGACTCATCAAGCCTTGAACCTCAGACATCAGATGTTGGAGACTAGTGTTTGGGGACTTATCCAAGTCCCCTGCCCTTGCATGGTCAACAGAGTGAGTGTGTCATTACCATAAATCCATCAGTGTCTTCCTGTGTGTACGTGTGTGTGTGTCTTGTCCTCTTTTAGCACTCTAGGGCATGTTGAACTAATGGCTGGCCTTGTTCTCACCCTGGCTGTTTGCTGAGCTTGGAAGGCTAAAGTCTATAGATAGACAAGAGACTTGGAATGCAAGGTGTGGACAACTGAGATAAAGTTAAGACTGTGTGGACTGAAGGGCAGGGTGTGTATGTGTGTGTGTATGGCCTGGAGTGTAAAGGTCAGAGAGTCAAGTTCACTCCCTAAGGAAAAACATTTATGGTTTGCAAGTGTGTGAACTATAGTTAAATCTATGTTAACTGGCCAATAATCTGTTTTCTAGGATCTGAGTGCTTGTCTGTGGTGACAGTCGGTAGTTCCTCTCACATGCACATATACACGTCGACTCTCTTCTCCTCTCCTCAGGGCATCTGGTGCAAGCCTTAATCCCAGCGTAGCCTGATGGTTGAGAGGGAGGCAGTGTGTCCAGGCAAACTGGAGCTAATCTGCTGGAGAAAAAAATCCTGTCCGTGCTTGCTGTTAACACATCTCGTTCCTGCTCAACTCTGGGAGCTGTGCAGGGTGACCTGGGTTAATTGCAGCTGCAGAGATGAACAGCCTGGGTCACCTTCGCTACGAAAGAGTCGGGGAAAAAAATGAGGTAATCATAGAGGACGGCTGAAGTTGAACCGCAGAGATTTTTTCAGGACAGTTCCTAATGGCTGGTAGAGGGCTTTAGAGGGGAGGAGAGGACGGGACAGGTGTGAAAAGGAGGCATTGCTTACAATTGGTATTAACTGGGCCAGGTGATTAAAAAAAAGTCAGTACTAAATACAGGTGTAAACGGAGTTCAAAACTATATTTGCCTGTTTTACACTTCAAGGGAAAGCTGCAGCCATTTAGTTCCTTGGGGGGGGGGGGATTCCTCTTACTTGTTTTGTTCATAAGGTAGTACAAGCAGGCAAGAATTGACCTGTTTGATGTAATGATATTTATTGTCCCCAACAAACACAATAATCCCATTTAACCACTTGTTAGCAAACTGACTTTTTTTTTTTTTTTTAAGAAATTTAAAAGCTTTACTGTTGTTATACTGATGTTTTATGTTGTTGAATAAAACGTGAAAATATCTTGAGCTTGTGTTAACCACAGACCTTGTTTCAGGCAATAAACAAAACATCCATTCAAGAAACCCATTGACGTCAGAACAAGGGAACTGGAAGTGCTACAATCTCAGAAAAACAAACACCGCAGTTTTCCATAAAAAAAATAAGAATAGTAAATTATTGTTTCATGGTGACTTAAAAAGGAAAACATCTTAGAAGCACATTTAGGCAAGCACATAAAATACCAGGTGTAAATGGCGATCCATTGTTTTCACATTTGTGGTCTAATAATATGGGCTGGAGAAGAACAGTCTGGCCAGGATTGACTGTGTTTTGTCTAGTGGTCCTACTGTTTTGTGTTAAAGTGACCCTAGTGCACTCTGTCTACCGCTTAAGACTGTTTTGACACTCGCTTATGTTTGTGTCCCCAGAGTCACACACATGCACACACACACAGCTGTGAACAAGCACACAGAGAAATGCATTTTTCATGTGCTGTAAGCGATTTCAAAAGGCCATTCCATCCTCATTTTACAACTTCATGGTCTCCTTGGTATGTTCTCCAAGCCATTTCCCTCTGCCTAAGCACAGCTCTTGCTCTTTCTCTCAGTCTTAAGACGCTGGAGGTGAGAGGTCAACATGGCAAAGCTGCAGATTAAGTTTCACATGACTGAGCACCTTTGTTGGGGCGGCCCACCATAAAGGAAGTGTCCTGCATATCTGGATCCAAGAGGAGAATCGTGCGGCTCCTCCCTCTGAGTCCTGCGCTGAGATTGGCCACCATTGCGGCCTGGTTCCCCCTTAGCCTCACTGAGTATGTTTGCTCATCCGAAGTGGGGTAGGGGGTTTGAACTCTGCATGCTACACAATCTCAGTGTCTCAGACCCTTTCATGAACTACAATACATCTGGCCTGACACATGCTGCTGAATGGAAGGGGAGAGCCAGCAAAGGTTGCACTTGAGATTGAAGTCATGTTCCGCCAATCAGTTTTGAACAATGTTCAGATGCTTCAATAAGGGATTTTTATGACTTTTGGGTGGTATTGTACAAAAAAACTCTATACCTATGTGTATACACAATATCTAAAAATACAGTTTAAATACAAGATCATATAGTCTGTTCCTACTAAAGCCTGTTTAAAGTCTATCCTGTTCATCACAGGTTAACAAAAACAGCTGCTTGCTTCACTTCCTCTGTTCTACCATCCTCATGTTCAGTCACCTCCATTATAAACAGCATCAAACCTTCCTGGCCTTTCACATTAACATGCAAACTAGTGAAAAGCCCTTACATTAACCTGTCTGGTAATGACTAAACAATACATTGAATCTCAATGTCTGAAACTTGACTCTGTAGACTTCACTTTATGAAGTGAGTGGATGAGGTTTGCTCTCTGTCTTTGTCTTGCCCTCCTGCATGAGGGATTTTCTGTTTACACACCCACACCGTGACTATTGGGCCATCAGGGCCGAATTAATTTGAGGGATCGATAACTTCTTCATCAACATTTTCATTTCCTGCCTCTGCTGGAAAGGTGGGGGTCCATTAGTTGTGGTGTCTTCAGCAATGGTGACTGTTGTGTGTGTGTTTAAACAGCGATGGCATGGCCAAGGTCAGGCAGCCAGTGGCCAACTAGAGATCACGCTCTGACAGGTGAGAGGTATTTATTTCAGTGAAGACCCTTTCCAACAGGCTGTAATTGAATAAAAGCACACAAATAAACACACAAACAAGCACCAAAGTTTGTTCTGTCCAAGACCTTTTCAACTCTGCTTAAAGTGATAGTTCCAAACCTGCATAACTTTCTTCTGTGAATCACACTGAAAAAATTATCTCTTTAAATTTTGAGTAAAAAAAACAACAACAAAAAAATAAATAAAAAATAAATAAAAGACAGCTGTGATTGCCAGAAAATCACTAAAAAAAAAAAAAAAAAAAAAAAAAAAAATTGATAAAATTTTATTTAGATAAAATTGATGGGGTTTTTAAAATAAATATATCTAAATTATATGGTAATTCATTGTTTTTACTTACAAACACACATTTTACAGTACTTTACAGTTATAACATTTAACATTTTTGTTAAGGTAACTTATAGTTAAGCTATAAGTTTTTACTGTCACATTTACTTTATAATTTTTTACTTTTTCTGTAAAAAATACTTTTTTGAAGGTGGGAAAACTGACATAATTGGGTGAACAATCACTTGAATGTGTTCACTGGTGTTTTGTTGCCTGTATAAGTTTTTGTATTTGTGTATACTGTATGTACTTTCTGACCTCTGTGATCAGCCCCAGAAATCAATATCTGGAGTAACTGATCATATCAGTGGTCCCGTCTTTTTGGAATGCCGTGGATGGCCACAGGTGCCCATTACTTATCATGCTAAATGATTCAGGTCAGCTCGGTCAACATTCCGGAACTCTCTGAGACAAGACCACTCTGTGAAAGGGGGGAAGATCCCCCTCTAGATCTCTCCTTCCCAAATGGGCTGAAAGAAGAAACTGAGTTTGAGTATTGAAATAATGGATGTTTATAACCAGCAGATTCATGGAGATTCTGGTGTACTGCTCCTGCAGGGTCTGCTAATGTGTGGCACTTTCCCACCCAGCAAGTGGCATTAGTGCAGTGGTCCTCCATTTGCCAGCAGTGCACACAAAGCCTTGGTTGCCCAGGATTTGGTGCTTCTGGAGGCTTGCTGAGTTGAGATAAATATTTTAGGTCATCTACTTTTTTTCAATGGGTTACATGTTCTAATTATTTTCAGGATGTGGTTGGAGAATCTCTTTCTTTCTTTCTTTCTTTCTTTCTTTCTTTCTTTCTTTCTTTCTTTCTTTCTTTCTTTCTTTCTTTCTTTCACATTCTCAAGCCGACTCTGTTATTGAGACCAGGCCCAGATTCCGGACCCTTGAGATGAGCTGTACTACTTTATATTGCCTACACAAACCCAGCTCCTTTTGACACCAACTAGCCTTCTGTAGCCCATTACTGACTGTATTTCTGATAGCTCAGCTTTATGTAAATGATAAATATTTCTACTCTAACTACTGAGCCTAAGCGCCACCCTCTTAGTTAGTGTTGTTTACTCAGAGAAGCTTCTCAGAACGTCCATGAACAGTGTGAGTTTCAGTGAAATGTGGTAAAACAACAGTGCAAAGCATTTGACTTTGTCTTTATATAAATTGTTTAATCATAGAGTGACATGATTAAAAACTGCTTGTATTCTCTGTGGATATACCTGGCTGAAATGACCCAGCAACAACATTTTACTGTATTGTTGGATGATGTCTGTAAATTTGTGTGTAAAACTATTCAAACCCACAGATCTCCCACAGACTCATTAAAAAGAGCAAAGGCTTGTTTGAGAAAATGCCAGACATTTTAAAGCTTAGTGAAAGGTCATGCTTATGTAAAGGCAATACACTTTAGCCTTATTACAGAAAAAAAATTAAATAAAAAGTTTAAGAGAATACACTGCAAACTGAATGTAATTTTTTTGATCACTTAATTGCATGTTAATTGCAATTAAATGAATAAGGTATAATGGTTTAAATTTATATTAGCTTCAATTAACTTTAATGTGCTTTTTTTCTTACTCACTTAAGTAAGACTTTACATCTTAATATTTATTTTCATAATAACTTCTGTTGTACTGCCAGATATACTGACAAAAATTGATGGTAAACTAAAAGGTACTTGAATGCAGTGTCTATGAAACTTGTCTTTTATGTCTTTATGTCTTTTATTTAAGCATATAAAGTACACATTTGTAATGATAAAATTACACAATATTAACATCAGTTTAATACTGAATATTTAAAATTATGTTCTTCAAAGCAAAACAAATGATTATAAAACAATGATTTAAAATGTACTTTAATGTAAAAATTTCAATTTGACTTTATTACAAAGTGCACTCCATAAAAGAGTACTTACTATGTTAAAAAGTCATGCCAGTGTGCTCTATTTAAGCACACTTAAGTGGACTTTTATTTCATTATTAATATTATATTATTAATATTGTATTATGCAAGATCTGAAGTACACTACAAGTGTGCATTCAATAAAATTAAGTGCACTGCTTTTTAAAAAGGACAGTCATAATAAGGTCGTCTAAAGATATGCATCATTTGTCTGAGTTTTGTGTGTTCACTGTAGAAGTGTAAGTGCTCAGGGTCTTGTGGAAGCTAAAAGGTTGACCTGAACATGAGAGCATGACGCATCTCTATCAATTTTTGTTTGTGAAACAGTGGAAAATGCCTGAAGGCTTGTGTATGTGTGTGTGAAAAATTAGTTCTCCTCCTCTTCCCGCAGGCACACTTTGTACCTGAAGCTGAATCGGGCTCCGATTGGCCCTCCTTCTGCTTATCTCTCCGGGTTGCTCCACACCCTCTGCCCGCCAGCGCTGGTCACATGCTTGTCCTGCTCGACTGGCCTGGACCACACCCCGTCCTACATACCTGCTCCTCACCTGCACTGTACTGAGTGACACTTTGGTAAGTACACACACATGCACACACACACATGCAGCTGCATGCAAGCCTCTGCATGAAGCGAGAGTTTGAGAGAGCAGGCAGCCCAGCCCAGTGGCCATTTATTTGCTCTGCTGTGTGCGTGAGGAGAGCCGATGATCGGCTCCTCTTTCATTAGAGCACATTGCTGTTGCTGTTGAACCTTCATCCGCTAGATTAAAAACGCGGCAAGCCCTTTAATGTTCATGAACATGCACACTGGAAACAATTACCTAAAAATAACAAAATTATCATAACCTGAGCCCCTCTCTGCCAAGGCAAAGGGCAAATAATTAGTGTGAGAAAGTGTGTTTTCATTGTGTAAAACACACATGTAGCTGGTCCAAATTGCCAGTGTCTGTGTCTCATCTGGTCAGTCAATAAACTTTGCTTAAAAAAGAAAAAAAACCTGGAATGCTTCCCTGACAAATTAAGCCTCTGTTTTTCTGTATCAAATTTTCCACTATCATCCATTTAATCTTTTCTTCAATAGCTCATTAAATTGCAGTGGTAATGAACATTTAATGAGGACACTTTAAACCTAAAGCAAACCTGATTTTATTTATTTTTACTCCCTTTCTTGATCCTAAACATTTTAGGCTCTATTTAAACTTGGTATTAAGATCCGTTTCGGGTGATCCGATTGCAAGTGGTCAGCTGAGACACATTATTGTTTATACCTGACTTAAATGTGTCTCTAGTGACCACTTCGGGTTTCGAGGGGAGGGTCTAGATAACCATTCAAACGTTTGGTAAGATTTTTTTTTCAATGTTAAGAAGTCTCTTATGCTAACCAAGGCTGTTTATTTATTTATTTATTTATTTTTGATAAAAATGCAGTAAGCAAACGAAATATTATTACAGTTTAAAATAACTGCTTTTTACTCTACTATAATTTAAAATTTAGAAATCTTCAGAAATCATTCTAATATGCTAATTTGCTACTCAAGAAACATTTCTCTTTATTATCAATATTGAAAAACAGATGTGCTGCATAATATTTTTATGGAAACATTTTTTGGGATTATTTGACTAAATCAAATTTATTTGAAATATATATATATTTTTTGTAACATTATAAATATACCAGGACATACTATGATACCAGGTGTAAACTGGGTGATAGTAATGTGTGTGAAGATGACCCTCACAGTCTCAGGATCTTTTTAAAGGGAAGCTCCTCCTTCTCTTTCCATCACTCCTTCCAGTTATGTTACCGTCATGACCCTGACTGACAGCAGCCCGGCTCACAGGTGGGACGGTCACATGACCCCAAAGACCATCCTTTTCGGTGAGCACCTTTCTCTCAGAGACTGTGGTGGTATGGCGGACGCCCGAGGATAGCGAGTTGATTGACGGGTTGCGCGGCGTGAAGGGGAGGGTCAGGGGCAAGCCGGGGGCAGCAGTGGGGGCCTGGGTGACTGACGCTGGTTCTCCGTGTCCTCCGGGCTCAGGGATTGAATGTCAGTTTCTCTAATAACGGGTTATAGTGAAAAGGTCAGCTCCAGTCATCTGACCATGAGAATGGAGAGAGAGAGTGAGGGAAAAAGAGAGGGAAAGAAAAAGAGAGATGAACGCTATGCCAGGGGCGGAAATTGATTGTCTGGCAGGGGGAAGGAAATGAAGAGAAAAAGAAAAATGGAAGGCCGGTAAGCAAAGAGAGGGAGAGGGGTGTCATGGCCAGTCTCAGATATGCATGCCTGCTTTTTAAATTACCATCAGCGCTTTATTACTCTCTCCTCTCTCTGTACCCTCTCTCTGACATCCACAGCACCTGAGAAAGGACTTCCTACTCACACCATCGCCACTAAATCTCTGCAAAATAAAAGCAAGAGCATCCAGTGAATACGAAATCAGCCGTCTAGGCCCACGCGGTGTCTGCGGAGCTTCACTGGGTGCTGCACACCCATGGACAAGTAACTGCTTTTGGCATACATACTGATATTATGCAGTGAAATTATTTTGGGAAAACTGCTTTAGCTAAATATGTCATGAACAACTTCGGGCCATTTTCTATCGATTTCCTCTTTGATATACTATAAGCTTGGCTCATTTTTTTTCTCAGGCTTTCTAACTGGCACCCACATACGAAAAAGGCTCCATCAATCTCAACCTCTTGAGATTTTACAGTAAACAAAACTTATTTTCCTACCTACATCTTTTAATTCAGTTCAAATTCATAATTTAAATTGGAATATAAAAGTAATTTTCAAATCAGCTCTAAATGCTTTACAATAAAAGTGTAACAATTGCATTAAAATAAAAAAAAAAATTTCAGATAATTTCATAACGTGTTCAGCTATAAATAAGAGTTTCAAGACATTTTAAAAATGTTTGGCATGAAATATTCAAACTATCCATTTTTATGCATTTTAATTATGTTAATGTTGTCACATTGCAACTTACATTTTTAAAAACATTCTGCTGAATTCCTGAGAGTTTTCTTTGAAATCAGTGTGAAAGATGCACAACACATTCTGTCCAGTATTGTACCGATCAGCATAGCACCTACAGCACATGTATACTGGGGACTCTGATTGTGGCGGCTGTATATTCCTTCTCTAAAATTAAAAGTATCAGGTGACACATCAGCTTTATTAGCATCCAGTAGTGTTCATCTGAAGCCTTGAGGACTCAGCTGGACAGTAGGGCTTTAGTTTTCAGGGGCTCTGTGGATATGCTTTGGCCTTTAGCATTTCTCCACTGGATCTCCCCTCAGCTGTAGCACACTAAACACAGCCAGCTCTGTCAGAAGAAGATCTGCTTCCAGTTACACCACCAGCAATGACCCACAGGCTGGGTCAAGTGCTTTGCCCAAGGTCATGGTGGGAGAGCAGAGGTGTGATGGGGCTAGCAGCTAGAAGAAGGGGGTGGACAACCTCCAGGGATCTGTTCCATATGGAGCCAAGATGGTGTTCAAGCCACACAAACTGAAAACATCTTTAATAAATGATTGTTGCTTCTGCTGGCTGTTAGAAGTCCATGAGGAAATCATGTGAGATATAATTTAAATATGTATATATGTTGACCTTTGTCAGGTTTCATATAATGTAATAGACTATCTAATAGAATAGATTATCTTACACAAGCTAAAAGTCAGCCCTTGAAAATATTTTCACCAAATTTTCTGTTTTATCATGTTTTCTGTCAGAAGGAGATATTTTAGCTACACTTAGGACCCAATGTATCTGTTAATATGAAGGAATTTTATGTATCAATTGTTCACATCTGCTTTACTTGTTCATATCAAAAATATAAGCCTTAAATTTAAAAATACTTTTTTTCACTTAACTATAAGCAACAGGGAGTGTAACTTCTCGATAGTGACTACATTTGCAATTTTTTTTCCAACATAAAAAAGAGAGACGATAAATGATCAAAAGAGATGGGGGAAGATAGAAGAACAGAAACAGAATGGTAGCAGAGTCCCCACTTCTCAACACACACACGTTAATAACAGGATATTAAAGAGGTGAAATAATTAAGCTAACAAGAGAACGTGTCTGGCTAAGCTGTCTCCCAAGGTCCGATATCGATACATTAGCTTAGACAAGAGCAATGCATTTTACATGGGGACCTGGGAAAATGATTGATCAAGGCATAATAGCAGACCCCACTCCTCTTCCGCCATTAGCCGGGTCAAGCTGGCAGGCCAGTTTGTCTGGGCATGGGTCAGAGCCGTGCTGTAATAGCTCTGCTGCCATTACCAGTGAGTCTGTGTGAAAAACTACCATTAATTAGCATTACACAGCTTCACACACACACACTACTCATTCAGCTCTCATTGACTACAGAACGGCCAGAGCTTTGGCCTTCTCTCTCAGTGCCAAATGCAGGCACACAGCCATCCTCTCATTTGGACAGATAGAAAGAGATGTAGGGAATTAAGGGGAGAGAGAATGAAAGAGAGAGAGACCCGGGGTCTGAATGGCTGGCCGCTTGCTACTCCTGTTGGTTTCACTGGCTAATTGAATTGGCTTGTCAACAAAGCCGTTGTCATTCAGTAAGTGAATTTGTTGTATTATTGCGCATCACAGCTGCTGCAAATTGTCTGCTATTTCCTGGAGGCAAAGGCAGCCCTCATGCCCTGTCACAAAAAGCATGAGATACCAAAAAAAAAAAAAAAAAAAAGCTAAACAAATGAAAGTAAAAACGTGAAATAACATAAACAAACAGAAACAACAGGGGCGCCACAGACAGTGAGCGAGCAGAGGGAGATTCAGGGAGCAGCGAGACGGGCAGGTATAATTGCAGTGCTGTTGTTTCAGCTGGGACTCAAAGACAGAGCCCACACTGGCACAATGGCTGTGCCCCCTGGCACTGCTTGTAGGTCTGTCCGTACCCCTACCCATTCAAAGAGCCAGCTTTATCTTTCTCAATCTGTCTGTCTCTCACATACATGCATACAAAACACCCGCCCATTGAAGTGGCCACTGGGCTCTTTGTCTGTTTCTTTGCTTAAAGCCACACAAATACCTAAAAGCAGAATAGCACTGGCCTAGTACTATGTTTAAAAAGTACTCTGTTTGCAGTTATGCCATTAATGTACGTATATGGATTTAAATCATTTACATAAAGTAGTAATAATCACTTTTTTTTATAAAGTCTAACAAATGGATACACCGATATAAAAATCTTGACCATACCGATGAACCGATAATTATTTCCATGTTCTGGCCTGACAACCAATAAATAGTAGATTGCATTTTAATAGTGACATAAAAATTTAAATTTTAATCATTTCATGTGACCTTATAAAAAAAAGTAAATATGAAATAAAATATATAATATTAAATATAAAATATATAATATATTAAAATATATTATTAAATATAAATATTAAATCAATTATATTATATAAAATATTTTAGAAATATTTTATCAAATTTGAACCAATACCGATAAAAAACAAAAAAAACTTGGTACCACTTTAGTATAGGCACCAATTCTCACTATTTTCTATTTGCTTATTAGCATACCTATTATTAACAAATTGACTGTTTATTAGTATAAGACGCATATTCTGCATGGCCATATTCTACCCTAATTCTACCCAATACCCGAGTAAAGGAAGTATGAATGGATTTTAAGGAATTCCTAATGGTTAATAGCAAAAACTGTATATCTTAAAATAAAGTGTGACCAAAAACTTTAATATTGGTTGATAGCCACTATGATGCATCCCCAATTTGTAATGACTAAGCACCTTTTACTAAGACCCAAGTGTGAGACGGATATGAGGATTTTCAAGGTTCACCTGCAGTGGCCTATAAAACCATCAAGGCCTGAGTGACATGGCCAGCTTTAGTCCAGTCAGCCCTGTCCTGACCCAACCTCCATCATCCTGTACACCACTCACTTCATCCTCTCCCCTGACTCAATGCATGACATCCAGTACTAGAAAGCATGCACATGACCCCACGTCATGTGTTTGTGCTTGTTCCAGGGTAACCTTTAGGCCAACACTATTTGTGGAAAATTACTATGAGTGAACTGTATGTGTGTGCATTAATCCATGCAAAAGCTGAGGATTTATTGAATGTTTGCTTGTTTCTCACCCCTGAAGTAACTATGTTTGGCAGTATATATGTGTGTCACTGTGCAGTCCACTCTGCCATGGTTACTTTTAGATGATCTGCTTCAGCAGAAGGCTTTTAAAAGGCCTGCAAGGCCATGGCCTGATTACTGGACACTCACATACTAATCTGCTGAGGCCACATGACACTATTCTCTCTCACCATCCTCCTCTCCCCCCCTTCTCCTTCTCTCTTTCCTCCACCCACATTTTTAACCAGAGTACCCTTGCTCTGGCCTGACAAGGTTACGCCACTATGCAGTGAGTATCTATTGATTTCCACCATCAAAGATCCCTGCAGCCAGAGACGGCTTTGCTGCTTCAGATAACACTCTGTCTTTCTTCTTTAACTCTCTCTCTGTCACACACACACACACACACACGCACACACACACACACACACACACACACAGAAAAAACATGTCACAGTTGCCTCAGATTTCTGTCTCTAACTTCTCTCAGTTTACATGATGAGTCTTGTGCAGTGTTGAGTTTTAGCTTGGCCTTAGGGACTGGCCACCCTGGGGTCATATTAACACAGTTATTTTTCTCAAGTACAGGTTTGTTAATTACTGTAAATGAATTATATACTGAAAGAAAATATGCTGTTAGCTTAAACATTTTACTCAAATCTAAATAGCGTCTGTTAACAGGTCTTGCTTGTGCATTATTTCATAGATGCAAACAGAATACAATGCTAAAATACTGCAATACTCTTCCTGCAATATGCACTATTTATGAAACTGCTCTGTAAAACTTTTTCTGAATTTACAACATTAAGATCAACCAACGTGATCAGTGTATTGTGATTTCTGGAAGGTTATAAACAGTAGTGAATGCAGCTTCTAAAAAGAATATGACAAATCATTAAAAAGTCAACCTTCAACATTTATTTAAGTATTAAATGGTCTCATCAACTGGCAATGAGAATGCACATATTTTTTTATTCAAATAACTGTCAATGGAACTTTTAAGGAATTGGAATGGTTAAGAGAAATCAGAAACAAAAAAATCTGTTCCATTCCCTAATAAGGTAAGTAAAATTAGAAGAGGAAGAGTATTAAGAATGAAGAAAGCGTAATGGTGGGCCAATACAAAGTAAAAAATAAATACCTAAAAGTGGCACCATCGTTGTTTAGATCTCACAAAGAGAAGAGTGTGTCCAAATTTAGGTTTAGAAATTATTCATAAGATTTTAAGTCATGGCATCATTCGCTTTTAGGGAAAATGAGATTTTATTATGCGGTTGCTTATGAGCGACTCCCACCCCAGACAGAGGAATGAATGGCTTAATGCCAAGGCCAATTGAGAGACACTGTTGAGGGCCAGGGGGTAGATTTTCATAAATTATTCATCATTATACAAAATAATCCTTACCAGGATTGGGAAAGGGGGCTGAGGCGACGGTTGGGACTGGAAGCTGTTATTGGTTGGGGGGTGTGGGTGGGGGGCTGTTTGAGGATTAGACATAAATATGTCTTTCATAGCATCCAAGTCCAAACTGTCTCCTCTGAATATGGATTCCTATGGCTGTAATGTAACGGTCATGATGGCACGAGATATTGGACATATTGGTTGTAGATATTAGGGTGGAAGAGCGTGATGACCTGGTTGAGCAAAGCGCTCACTCTGTGAGATGCACCCCTCCGACTGAAGCCCCAAATTCAGACACTGTGCCTGAGAGACCAGACACTTCATCACGACCTGGGGTGAGACCTAGACACACACCGCCATACAATCACATGGACACACACACTAGGGCACACCATCACATGCAATCGTTCACACACACACACACACACACACACACACACACACACACACACACACACACACACACACACACACACACGTGACACACATAGACTACAGGACAAACCTTGCAACCTTTAGATGAAAAGTTACATGAATGTTTACATATGAAAAGTGAAAGAGAGAACAAGAAGAATGAGATAGGGGGAAAGTTGTTCCAGTCACTTTCCATGAAAACAGTACACAAAGGTCTAGAACTCTGTAAACGAAGTAGTGTGTTCAAATGATTCTCAGTTAATTAATTCCAAAATAAAGTATACATTTTATACAGTATATATTTTGAAAGTATTTACATGTATGTAAATGCATATATTTAAATTCATGTAATTTATATTACATATACATATATTTAATATATAAACATGACATATTTCTCTTATGCATGTGTGTGTATTTATGGTTTGGGGGTAAGCTGGACCGCAGAGTGAAGGCAAAAGGGCCAACAAGTGCTAAGCATCTCTCGGGGAACTCCTTCAAGACTGTAGGAAGACCATTTCAGGTGACTACCTCTTGAAGCTCATCAAGAGAATGCCAAGAGTGTGCAAAGCAGTAATCAAAGCAAAAGGTGGCTACTTTGAAGAACCTACAATATGACATATTTTCAGTTGTTTCACACTTTTTTGTTATGTATATAATTCCACATGTGTTAATTCATAGTTTTGATGCCTTCAGTGTGACTCTACAATTTTCATAATCATGAAAATAAAGAAAACTCTTTGAATGAGAAGGTGTGTCCAAATATATATATGTACACACATACATACAGTACAGACCAAAAGTTTGGACACACCTTCTCATTCAAAGAGTTTCCTTTATTCCGAAAACCAGTCAGTATCTGGTGTGACCACCATTTGCCTCACGCAGTGCAACACATCTCCGTCACAAATAGTTGATCAGGTTGTTTGTGGCCTGTGGAATGTTGGTTCACTCCTCTTCAATGGCTGTGCGAAGTTGCTGGATATTGGAAACTGGAACACGCTGTCGCATACACCTATCCAGAGCATCCCAAACATGCTCAATGGGCGACACGTCCAGTGAGTATGGTGGCCATGCAAGAACTGGGATGTTTTCAGCTTCAAGGAATTGTGAACAGATCCTTGCAACATGGGGCAGTGCATTAACATGAGGTGATTGTCATGGATGAATGGCACAAAAATGGGCCTCGGGATCTCGTCACGGAATCTCTGTGCATTCAAAATGCCATCAATAAAATGCACCTGTGTTCGTTCTCCATAACATACGCCTGCCCATTCCATAACCCCACCACCATCATGGGCCACTCGATCCACAATGTTGACATCACCCCGCTCACCCACATGATGCCATACCCCCTGTCTGCCATCTGCCCTGTACAGTGAACACCTCTCCAAAGTGTTAGACGCCATCAAATGTGAGCATTTGACCACTCAAGTCGGTTACAACGACGAACTGCAGTAAGGTTGAGACCACGATGAGGATGACGAGCATGCAGATGAGCTTCCCTGAGATGGTTTATGACAGTTTGTGCAGAAATTCTTTGGTTATGCAAACCGATTGTTGCAGCAGTTGTCCGGGTGGCTGGTCTCAGATGATCCTGGAGGTGAAGATGCTGGATGTGGAGGTCCTGGACTGGTGTTGTTACATGCGGTCTGTGGTTGTGAGGCCGGTTGGATGTACTGACAAATTCTCTGAAACGCCTTTGGAGACGGCTTATGGTAGAGAAATAAACATTCAATTCAATGGGCAACAGCTATTCCTGCAGTAAGCATGCCAATTGCATGCTCCCTCAAAACTTGCGACATCTGTGGCATTGTGCTGTGTAATAAAACTGCACATATTAGAGTGGCCTTTTATTGTGGCCAGCCTAAGGCACACCTGTGCAATAATCATGCTACCTAATCAGCATCTTGATATGCCACACCTGTGATATGGATGGATTATCTCAGCAAAGGAGAAGTGCTCGCTAACACAGATTTAGACAGATTTGAGAACAATATTTGAGAGAAATAGGCCTTTTGTGTACATAGAAAAAGTCTTAGAAAAGTTCAGCTCATGAAAAATGGGGGCAAAAACTAAAGTGTTGCATTTATAATTTTGTTCAGTATATATATTTAAACCAAATCATGGAAAGCGTGTGCAATGTTTTAGTCTGGCATCCTGGAAGATATGAATACACTTTTTCTTTGTATCTCAAGGACACAAACAAAAAGTTACTCTTATTAACACTGCAATCTAATTCAATTTGAAGCCATCTGCTACTGCCAGCATGCAAAACCACATAGAGAACCATAACCCCTTCCCTGATGAATCCTCAAGTGGGAAAGTGGGAATGTCCTTCAGTTGTGACTCAGATGCTAATGGACTGTACACATTATCGGTACTGTTTAAAAAAGCACATTGAAAAAACATGCTGGTTCAGTTTATGCTGGTCTACCTGGTGGGACAGAAGCATCCAAAACACAAAATAAATACTAGTTACCCACAACACAATTTTTCCTTCTTCGTGTCTGTCTGCGGCTAAGCAAATCCATCTCTGTAGACTATAATTTTCGGAGAATGTTTTATGATATAAAGTTTTAGTATCCTATTCCAAATCCATACTTTTTATGACATATGAAATCGTTCCATGTGCTTGAAAGGTCATCTGCAAGAAAACCAGGTGTTGAAAATCATCTTGTTTGTAAGTCAGCGTGAACCCCTGCTGCTCAGATATCCGCTTGTGTTCATCACCACACAAGACCTTACACATCTGGCCCTGAAATATCTAAAAAAAGAAAAAAAATCAAGAACAATGCTCACTGATGGAGAATTTAGCATTGGAGCCAGTAAGCGGCTTTTAGTCTTGAATCAGAGTGATAATTCTCCCCTGTCACCCATTGCACAGGGTTGTAATTACTGTCCCTCTTGTGTGAAAGGCCTGGACTGATCAGTCTCCCCCCGTTGGCTCACCTCTTCTGTGTAACTGTGAACAAATGGCCTGAGAGAATCCAGAGCTCCTGTGGCCTGCTAAAGGGCTCTTGATTTATGAAATTACTGCAAACATGATTGAGGTAGTGGTGATGATTATTGTAATAATAGAGCCACTTGATGAAAAAGAGTCAGCGCTAAACTAGGCATACCTAATGAGGACTTGCAGATTGGGGATGCTTGTGCGAAAGTGTTTTACATGAGAATGAGTGTGTCAGTTCCCTCTCCCTCTGTAAGAAACAGGGAAGTAGTTTGGCTGGGGTGAATCGAATACAATGTGGGAACTAGTAGCGTTCCCGAACACCCCTCCCCTCAACTCAATTTCATCAGATAACCTAATTCTACAAACATCTTAACCCTGAACTCTTTACTATACTGCAGTATAATGAAACCACAGCACTCTTTTGTGAGCTTCACTATAGCTTTACATTTTGAATAATTATAACAATAATAGAAGCTAATACAATTCAAAAGTTTGGATTGTGTCTTTTTTTTTAAATGAAAGAAGTCTCTTATGTTCATGCTTTTACTTAATCAAAAATAGTGTAAAAACAGAAACATTGTGAAATATTGTTATTTCAAACCTTTTTCTTTTCTATTTTAAGGTATTTTTAAATGTAGTTTGTTTTTCTGATGGTAAAGTAAATTGGTTTTCATCAAACGATCCTTCAGAAATCAATCTAATATGTTGATTTGGTGATCAAATACATTCCCTCTTTTTATCAATGTTGAGTACAGCTGTGCTGCTAAACATATTTGCAGAAACTATGATTTTTTTGATGACTTGAAAGTTCGAAAGAACAACATTTATTTGAAATAGAAATCTTTTGCAACTATAAATGTTTTTAATGTCACTTAGATCAATTTATTGCATCCTTGCTGAATAAAAGTCAGTAAAAAAAGTACTGCCCCCAAATGTTAGAACGGTAGTATACATATATATACACAAAATATATAAAATGTGATATATAAAGTTAATTATATATACACATACTGTCAGGAGAAAATGGGCAGGATTCAGATGCGGGTTTACGCAAGGCTTTATTTAAAGCAGAGGAGGCAGATCAGATGAGTCACGTTCACAGGATTACTCGTAGTGACTGGGAGTATAGTCGAAGCAGATGAATCAAACCGATGAGTAACGTTCCACAGTTATTTGTACGACCACTGAGACCGGAGGGATGACACTGAAGCTTCCAAGAGCTCTGCGCTGGGGAACAGGGGGCAGAGAAAACAGCTAAACACACTGGAGCCTGAGGACAAGACACGACAAAGGTGAGTGCCAAGAATAACTAGAAGATCGGAGCTATTGGTACGAGTAACAACAGTCTGACAATAGACAGAGAAACACGGGGACTGATAAGGGGATAAAATTAGAAGAACATAGAAAACAGGTGGTGAGTAATTAGGGTTCACAACACTGAAACAAGGAGGGCGGGGAAAACTCGAACAGGTAGACGCGGTGAGCTGACAAGAGACCCAAACACACACAAAAGGCAGGTGATTAGCCCCGAGACCCGACAGTACCCCCCCTCCCAGGAGCGTCACCTGACGCTCTAGGAAGGGGCCTACCTCGATGCCGCCGGAAGTCCTCAATCAACGAGCGGTCCAGAATGTCCCGGGACGGCACCCAGCACCTCTCCTCTGGACCATACCCCTCCCAGTCCACAAGATACTGAAACCCCCTGCCGCGGCGCCGCTCATCGAGTAATCTCTTAACCGTATAGGTAGGAGATCCATCCACAAGACGAGGGGGCGGGGGGGTGGGCCGACTACAAGCAGGATTAAGGGGGGAAGAGAACACCGGCTTGACCCTGGAAACATGAAACACCGGATGAACCCGACCAAAAGTGGGAGGGAGCTTGAGCCTGATCGCCACCGGACTAACCACCTTGGAGATGCGGAATGGCCCAATGAATCTGGGTGCCAGCTTACGAGAAGGCGCCCGGAGAGGCAGATCCTTGGTAGAAAGCCAAACCCGCTGACCACACACATAGGCAGGAGGAGAGGACCGGCGACGATCAGCTGCGGTCTTGGTTCGGCCAGAGGCTTGGACCAGAATCCTCCTGACTTTCTCCCAGGTGCGACGGCAGCGCTGGACGAAAGCCAGGGCGGATGGAACCGCTGCGTCGGGTTCCTGTGACGGGAACAGAGGTGGGTTATAACCAACAGAACACTCAAAGGGGGACATACCTGACGCGGCCACCGGAAGCGTGTTATGAGCGTACTCTGCCCAGGAGAGCTGCTGGCACCAGGAACTCGGATTGTTGGACGCTAGACAGCGGAGCATTCTTCCTAGATCCTGGTTGGCCCGCTCACACTGCCCATTGGTCTGGGGATGAAACCCTGAAGACAGACTAGCAGAGGCCCCAATCTGTCTACAAAATTCCATCCAGAACCGGGAGACAAACTGGGGACCCCTATCAGAAACCACATCCACCGGAAACCCATGGAGACGGAAGACGTGGTCCACCACCAGTTGGGCGGTCTCCCGGGCGGAGGGCAGCTTGGGCAGGGGGATGAAGTGAACCGCTTTGGAAAAGCGATCCACCACTGTGAGAACAACAGTGTTACCCTTCGACGGAGGAAGCCCTGAGACGAAATCAAGGGCAATGTGTGACCAAGGGCGGGAAGGGATAGGGAGAGGGTTTAGCAGACCATCAGGAGGGCGATTGACCGGCTTACTTTGGGCACATGTGGGGCAGGCCAACACAAACTGTCTAACATCTGCGGCCATAGTAGGCCACCAGAAACGCTGTCGGATGGCAGACAACGTCCTCCGAATCCCTGGATGGCAGACTAACCTGGATGAGTGACCCCACTCAAGGACCTCAGAGCGCAGCGCAGCCGGCACCGGCAACCTGCCCGCCGGACACTCCCCTGGCACTTGCACCCCTCGACCGGCCTCCTTAACTCGCTGCTCGATACCCCATGAAAGAGCCCCGACCACCACCCCCTCAGGAAGGATGGCCTCGGCCGCAACCTCCCCCCCCGGAGCACCGAA
Organism: Carassius gibelio; assembly: GCF_023724105.1. NCBI lineage: Eukaryota > Metazoa > Chordata > Actinopteri > Cypriniformes > Cyprinidae > Carassius > Carassius gibelio. Next base: position 13,998,074 of record NC_068408.1, on the reverse strand, counting down.
CAGACGAGAGAGGGCATCGGGTTTGGTGTTCTTAGATCCCGGCCGGTACGAGAGGGTGAAGTTGAACCTGGCAAAGAAGAGTGCCCAACGGGCCTGGCGCGAGCTCAGCCTCTTGGCTGAACGGATGTATTCCAGGTTCTTGTGATCCGTCCAGACCAAGAAGGGCTGCACTGACCCCTCCAACCAGTGACGCCACTCACCCAAAGCCAATCGTACCGCCAACAGTTCTCTATTGCCGATGTCATAGTTACGTTCTGCAGGGCTGAGACGACGAGAGAAGAATGCACAAGGGTGGAGCTTCCCATCGTGGAGGGAACGCTGAGATAGAACTGCGCCAACCCCGACGTCCGAAGCATCAACCTCAACAATGAACTGGGCCTCAGGATCTGGAACCAACAGAACAGGTGCAGAGACAAAACGGGACTTTAAAATGTCAAAGGCTACCTGCGCTTCCCGGTTCCATCTGAAGGACACCTTAGTTGAAGTTAGGGCTGTGAGCGGTGCAGCAATCTGACCAAAATTTCTGATGAATCGCCGGTAGAAGTTGGCGAAACCCAGGAATCGCTGCAGAGCCTTCCGGGAGTCAGGAACCGGCCACTGGGCAACAGCTTCAATCTTAGCGGGATCTGGCTTGATCCCCTCCGTAGAAATAATGTGGCCAAGGAACGTAACAGACTCAGCGTGGAATTCGCACTTCTCCGCCTTGACAAACAACTGATTCTCTAACAACCGCTGGAGAACCCGTCTGACATGCTGGGTGTGTAATTGGAGAGAAGAGGAGAAAATCAAGATATCATCCAAATACACGAAGACAAATTGATTGATCATGTCACCCAACACGCTATTGACGAGTCCCTGGAAAACGGCTGGAGCATTGGTAAGACCAAACGGAAGAACCAAGTACTCGTAGTGTCCCGAAGGGGTGTTAAATGCCGTCTTCCACTCATCCCCCTCCCGAATGCGCACCAAGTGGTAGGCGTTGCGCAGGTCTAACTTGGTGAAGACCCGAGCTCCCTGTAATAATTCAAAAGCAGAAGACATTAAAGGTAGGGGGTACCTGTTCTTAATAGTAATGTCATTCAAACCTCTGTAATCAATACAGGGGCGCAGGGAGCCGTCCTTCTTCTGAACAAAGAAAAAACCTGCACCAGCGGGAGAGGAGGAATGGCGGATGAGCCCAGCTTGGAGTGACTCACGTATATACTTGTCCATGGCCTCTCTCTCAGGACCCGAAAGGGAGTATAACCGACCCTTAGGCGGAGAAGCGCCCGGGAGAAGATCAATGGCACAGTCGTAGGGGCGATGCGGGGGTAGCGAGGTGGCCCGGGCCTTACTGAAGACCGCCCGAAGATCATGGTACTCCGCGGGGACACCGGACAGGTCAGAGGGATCCTCCTGAGGAACACAAGACACAGAGACAGGAGGAAAAACAGCACCCAAACATGACACGTGACAAGACTGACTCCAGGCTAAAACGGCATTGTTGACCCAGTCAATGTGTGGGTTGTGTTTATGTAACCACGGATGCCCCAGGATTAAAGGGGCCTTAGGGGAATCAATAATAAACAGTTCAATCAGCTCGCTATGGCTATCAGCAATATGAAGGCTTATCTTGGGGGTGATGTGAGTGATGGTGGTGAGGGGACGGCCAGCTAAAGACCATGCTGATACGGGACTAACCAGAGGAATAAGCGGTATTTTCCAACGTTGAGCAGAAGCAGCATCGAGGAAGTTCCCCTCAGCCCCTGAATCCACAAGGGCGAGCCCAGTGTGAGACCGACTCTGGAAAGAGAGTTGGAACGGCAGCTGAGTCCGTGCTGCGGGAGAGCTTGAATTAAGAACCGTGCCCACCAGGACTCTCCGCCTCACTGGTGGACCCTGGCTTTTAACGGACAGTGAAGGGCGAAGTGTCCTCCCCTGCCGCAGTATAGACACGCCCCCGACGACAGACGCTCCTGCTTCTGTTGTGGTGTAAGCCGTAAACGACCCAACTGCATGGGCTCCTCCTCCGAGGGCTGTCGGCCGGCAGAACTGGCTGAACTGGCTGAAGAGGACTCTAGGTGGCGCCACGGGGCGGGCGCTTGTCGTTGTTTGCGGCGGCGGCTGAGACGGCCCTCAATACGGAGCGCGAGATTAATGAGATTATCCAATTCCCGCGGGAGCTCTATGGCCGCGAGTTCATCAGAAATTTGAAAATCCAACCCCTCAAGAAAACGAGCGCGCAGCGCGCTCTCATTCCAGCCACACGCCGCCGCTAAAGTCTGGAACTGGATGGCGTAATCCGTGACAGAGCTCCTCCCCTGAGTCAAACGCGACAACTGGGCCGCCGCCTCGTCTCCCTGAGCTGAGCGATCAAATAACTTTGCCATCTCTCGACTAAAATCAGTGAAGGTAGCACAACAGGGAGCCCGCGATCTCCATACGGCAATTCCCCATTCGCGGGCACGGCCCGAAAGAAGTGTAAGGACGTACGCTACCTTGGCTTCCTCATTTGCGTAACGCCGGGGCTGCAGAGAAAACACCAGCGAGCACTGGGAGAGAAACGCTTGACAGGCGTTAGGATCGCCATCATAGACCGGCGGATTGTTGGCATGAGGTTCGGACTCGTGGGCCATACCGGTGTGAAGAACGGACCCCCGGTTTGTTGCCTCTCGCTGAAGGTCGTCCACCCGTGTGAGGAGCTCGGAGACTCGGGCACTGAGAGCGTCCACATCCTGCGCGGTGGTGTTGAGCTGGGTGGCATGCTGTCCTAACAAAACTCCCTGCTGCACGAGAGCCGAGCGGAGTGGATCAGATCCCGCTGAATCCATGATCTGGTCAGACTGTTCTGTCAGGAGAAAATGGGCAGGATTCAGATGCGGGTTTACGCAAGGCTTTATTTAAAGCAGAGGAGGCAGATCAGATGAGTCACGTTCACAGGATTACTCGTAGTGACTGGGAGTATAGTCGAAGCAGATGAATCAAACCGATGAGTAACGTTCCACAGTTATTTGTACGACCACTGAGACCGGAGGGATGACACTGAAGCTTCCAAGAGCTCTGCGCTGGGGAACAGGGGGCAGAGAAAACAGCTAAACACACTGGAGCCTGAGGACAAGACACGACAAAGGTGAGTGCCAAGAATAACTAGAAGATCGGAGCTATTGGTACGAGTAACAACAGTCTGACAATAGACAGAGAAACACGGGGACTGATAAGGGGATAAAATTAGAAGAACATAGAAAACAGGTGGTGAGTAATTAGGGTTCACAACACTGAAACAAGGAGGGCGGGGAAAACTCGAACAGGTAGACGCGGTGAGCTGACAAGAGACCCAAACACACACAAAAGGCAGGTGATTAGCCCCGAGACCCGACACATACATACATACATACTTACATATATATACATATATATATATATATGTATGTATGTATATATATATATATATATATATATATATATATATATATATATATATATATATATAAATATATATATAGTTTTTATATATCTTTTTTATATATTATTCTATATTCATTTTACATTAAAAAATTTACATATTTATAAAATAAATAATGTCTTAAGTTAACTAACATGAAAGTAATCAGATCCAGACTGAAATCTCCATGGTTTCTAAACAGATAAGATTCCGAAAGTATTTCAGGAGAGTTTTCTGTAATATGGCCTATGCAGGACTCCCCAAAAACATCAACCCCAAGGCTTGTCTGAACCCCAACCAAGCATGCTCAGCATCTCCTCCTGCCCAGGCTCGCTGGACCAAGCAGAGCGCCTGTGTGTTAAGAGCTATTGAATAATAGTGACCTTTAATAAAGAAGGGGATCCCCAGACTTCTTTCCCAGACACGCAGTGACCTTTCAAACCAGACGAAGGCCAAGAAAGGAGGGGGTAAGGGGCAGGGTTCGGTGGGGGATGGGGGTGCAGGGGTTCTCTAGGGTTTCAGACTGTGGACTTTGAACTGGCTAGTCCCCGCTGTCCTGTTGTGTGTTTCACTCTGCCAGGGATCTCTCGTATCCCCTCCTTCTTCCCCCCTCTTTTTTTTATTGTGTTCAGGGAGTGTTCTGCATGCTGAGGCCTGAGCTGCCGGGCCTGAACCCTTGCTAATCAATTTCTCTGTGAAGACGAGTTCAGAGGCAGGACGAAGAATGCAGCCCGCGCTCTCTGACATCACCGGCTTTGACACTTGTGTCATTTCAGACAACGCTAAAGGATTACACCAAACAAGAGTAAAGACGCACAAGAAAGACGGTGCCAAATTTGAACCCCCCTTTGTTTCAAGACAGCCCTGGCCCATGAAAAATAAACAAGAGAAAAAGTAAGTCGTGGGCGACACCTGACACTGAATGCTAAACTGTCACTCCTCCCCAGCCATTCATTTCGAGAATACTGAAGTGGGTTGCCATGTCCTTTTGTTATCTTCCTCTCTCAGACAAAACAGCCCTGTACACTGTACACTGGCCCTTAATGAATACCTATTGTCCAAACACTTCAGCTAGCTCAAACAGCCTTTTAAGATGCCCATGAAAAACTGGGTTGGAGATAAAGCCTCGGGTCTGCGTGACATTCCCTCCTAGAAAAAGAAGTAAGCTCCTTCAGAAGAAGCAGACGCTGAAGGTCATGTGAAGGATCTTGCGTGGTTTTCTCTCCCCACATATCAGCGCTTAGAAACAATGGCATGCATGTGAGTGCCAAGAACAGTTGTGTTAGCTTTGACCTAAACAATGCTTTATTTACGGTTTACACTGTCATTTTCTTGCATCATTGTCACTGAATATATAATTTTTATTTTTGCTTTTTTTTCATCTTTAGCACATTGTTTCATTGCTGTCAAATGATGATTCCATTCCACACAAAACCATTAAAACCGACTGTGGAATAGTTCCCATGGGAAAGAAAACAAATGATATCTCTTTAACATCTCAATTGTTTCTCCCACATACCAATTAAAGTAAATGTAGAGCAAATTGAGACTTTTACTGAATTGCGTCTCAGATGTTTCTTTCGAGAAAAAGATCCCAGCAATCTCAGTGTATTCAATAGCATTTCACAAGCCATCTCAACAATCAAACATCTGAAATTTCAACTGTCAACGTTTCTCATCAAATGCTTCCAACACCAAATAATTTGATCTGACATCTACATTGCTTTTTATAGTGGTATACTCTTACTGTATGTCAGAAACTGATGCATTATTTCAGCATTTTTACAAGCAACATCTGATATAATAAGCTTTAAAATAGCAACCCTTGAGTAATACAATTTCCCTCTGGGTTATTATAAAATAAGATCTAGAGGTCGTTTCCTGCACATTCTAGTTTATATGACATCTTTCATATGTTAATGAGTTGCTGATATTTTTTTTTTGTGTGATTCATGTCTGTGCAGGTGTGCTCTGTAGTGTGTACTTCAAAATGGTACAAGAGCCTTTTACACTTTATATAGTTCTATATCCATGAGATACATTCTGTGAAGGTTAGTTTATGATTATAAAATAAAAAACTAAAAATAACCATTATAGGACATTCCGTCTAGGTTCTGTTCATTCTGTTCCCTGCAATGATCTCAGAAGGTTAGATTATGGTAATACAAAGAACCTAAGAATAACCATAAAAAGTTATCACAAAAGAATCCCTGCAGCGTTCAGGGAAGGTTAGTTTTTGGTTATAAAATAAAACAAAAAAATAAACATTAGAGATTGTTCTGTATAGGTTCTCTTCAGGTTGTCACAAAGTCCTCTTTGCAACATTCTATGAAGTAAAACATTCCTCCATGATTCCCCCCTCCAAAATAAAAATTTACCAAAAGTGGGAAACAATTTGGGTTTGCTAGAATGCATCATCAGTATCAACTCTCTTTCTTTTCCTATCTCTCTGACATGTGACCTGCCATCAGTGGACTGCTGTCAGCTCAAGGACATCACTCCGCCCCATGTGCAGTTTTATATATATATATAAAAAAATCAAAGCATATTGACTAAGAAAAATAATAACAGTAACTTTTTTTCTCCCAGGGCCTGTCTTATAATGGGGGTAAACCTGGCCCACTATCTTCACCTCGTCTAATTGCTTGCAGCATGACAAATGAAATAGAGAGAGGAGAAAATCTCAGTCTGTATTGATCACATATTGGCCTCTATTTCATCAAGCATCCCCTTGCTCTCCTCCTCGCATCCCCCAATTTACACCCTTGATTCGAGTTGCTGTGTGTGAGTGTGCTTGTGTGTGAGAATGTATGAGTGTGATGAGTGTGTGTGTGTGCATGGGTGTGTTTGATCCTTGATCAATATCTGTCCCCTTGTGAGACCCTGTCTAGCCGGTTGCCTCCTTCTCTTCAGGACTCTAATGAGTGGACTTGTTGTGGTAGGACGGTGTCTTTGGCAAATGGCCAGGCCCGTTGCACCAACTAAGAGATGGGGAGAGATCTGTGACCTTAGACCCTTTACAAAGGACAAAACCAAGATGTAGCATGTCTCGGAATGTATTTATACTACACACTTACACCTACACAACGGGGTCCTCTTTGAACTAAGCACATATTATTAATTCAAATAGCAACTGAATTACCTGAATTTGCACCGCTGTTAAAAAACTTTTATGGGAAGAAATATCTCTTCTTTCTTCTTCTTAATTTTTTTTTTCTTTGAAATATATATATTTTTTGACAGACTTCTATTTTAAATAAATGCTGTTCTTTTGAACTTTTTTACTCCTTAACCCTTAAAAAACACAGTTTTATAAATTACATTTCAAAATATAATTATTTTTTAAATTTTTATAATAATCTTTTACAATATAACAGCAATATAAATGCAGCCCTAATAAGCATAAGAAACTTTGTTCAAAAACCACCAAACTCAAACCTTTGAATGCTAGTGTTTGTGAACTTAGATATTTGCACTTTTTTTTTATTGACTTCAAAAACATTAAGCTCATCAACCTCAAACATTTGAATGGTAGTGTTTGTACTTTATATAGTGAATATATATGTGACCCTGGATCATAAGGGTCCATTTTTAAATTTGAGATTTATAAATGAAGGCTGAATAAAAAAGCCTTCCATAGATATATGGTTTCTATACATTGATTTATAGATTTGTTAATGTGTGTCTGTTATCATGTGTTAGCACACAATAGGTGGATGGATATCTAGTTCTAATATTTTTTTTACATTGTTTACCTTGTTAAATAATACATTTGATGTACACGTTTCATACTGCTTAGTGTCTGTATTCTGGGAATCTGCCATTGCTAGACGGCTGCTGTTGCTTTATTGTCTTCATGGCTGTGAGATTGCCAGTGTGTGACATCAGTTGAGGAGCTAATGAAGGATACTTTAAAGCCAGCTTTTCTTTCCCCTCTTTCCTCTTTCTTTTTTTTTTTGGCCACTGACTCATTAAAGCTGGCCTATTCTTTAACCGTTGTCTTGATGCTGCTGCAGCTTCTTCTTCTTAAACATCCTCTGTGCCCTGGTTTGACTTTATGGTGTATCTCCTAAGCTGTTGGATTATCTTTATCCTGCACTTTCTCTCTCGTTCTTTTTTTCTTTCATTTTGCCGGTGAGATCCAGGAATACATTTCTAATCAGATGTCGGAAAAAAAAAGGGAGAGAGAAAAAGATAGAAAGGAAAAGAATGACTAATTGAAGTGAGGGATTTCTCCTGATCTGTACTCGGTTGGCTGTACTTACAGCTCAGTCAACTTGCCCTTCATTTCCATGCCTTTATCTGAGAGCCGAAAGAAGAACGCTTGCCGTCTCTGGAACATTCTGCTCTTTCACTGTTCACACTGATCCTACAGCGGTGAATGTCACAGATCTGTCCAGTTGAGTTGGTTTAAAGGGGACTTGAAAACATTGCTCTTTTGAAATAAAATAATTTGATGTTCACAAATGCAAAGGTCCCTTCCATGTCCACCCAGCCTATTTGTGAAAACTAAGCTGCAAAAATGGTTACATTCTGAAATTTTCATTGTATTTTCACACTCATGAGCATGTTAAACAACTGTCCATGTTTGCATATAAATCCCTATTCAATATTTCATAATTTGGTCCATCTCAATGAACAATAATGTAATCCATTCCAATCGTAACATAGTCTTAAAAGAACAAAAAAGAAAGTTAGCAAGCCAGTTTATTTAGTAAAAAGTGTTAAAAGGTTGAGCCTCATGTATGCAGGGTGCCGTTAAGGTAGAACGTGCTGAGAGACATACATGGGAGAGAAGAAACGAGGGAGGGAGCAGACAGAGGAAGGTCTGGTCATTCTTTAGCTATGTGGTGAGTAGAGAGAGGTCGGCCGGTCTCCTCTGATAAGGCAGTTCGTGGAAATCTGAAGGGGTTAGCCGTTTGTTGCTTCTTTCCCTTTTTTTTTCATTATTTCCTTCAGCGTAGTTACTCAAGAGGCCATGGTCAGCTATGACAGACCGATAAGGAAATAAGGGGTCTGATAAACATTCGTGCGGAGGCCGTGGAGAGTACAGTCGGGGAGGAGAGAAGCATGCAGAATAAACAAAGCTGTGCCCTGCTCTCTGTTAAAGAGATTAATTGCAGTAGTGACACCTTTGCCATTGACAGGCATCAACAAGGAACTTGTCTTTGACTTTGTGTCATTGTGGGGAGGAGCAGCATGCATGTTAGTTCATTGAGGAGCCCCGTCTCACTGCGCTGGGAGCAGATGCTGCTCATTGGCAGACTTTCAAGCCCTTTTATGAATGTTAAAACTCACATATCAAAAGAGCCTCGCGACAGCTTGACAAGTCTTAAAAAGGTCCCAGATATTAAAAATGTATATCTGTTCATTATTGCCCACAGTTGATTCAAAGTCATGGTTGGAGGCATGGAGGTTTGCACAAGGTTTCTCTCTAGCTGTTGGGATGTTTCCAGGTAGAAGAAGCAACAATGTATGCCTTTCAACAGAGTTGATTAAAACAAACAAGAATGATGATGTTAACAGTAGAGTTTCCAAAACTGTATACATCTTAGAAACAATCAGAATCTTAAGATGCAAAATACATCTTTGAGTGTATAGACACATAAGCATGCCTAATATGAATATGAATCATTTAAATTAAATTAAATTAAATTAAATTAAATTAAATTAAATTAAATTAAACACACACACACACACACACACACACACACACACACACACACATATATATATATATATATATATATATATATATATATCATTACAAAGATACAAAAATCTAATTTAAAACATGTTGGTTTTTAATATGTTTATTTATTTTTATAAACTTAAAGGGTTAGTTCACCCAAAAATGAAAATTCTGTCATTAATTAATTGTCATTGCAAATCCATAATTGCAAATACTTTTTTGATGAAATCTGAGAGCTTTCTGACCTTGCATAAACAGCAATTCAGCTGACACATTCAAGGCCAGTAAAGGTAGTAAAGACATCATTAAAATAGTCCTTGTGACATCAGTGGTTCAACCGTAATGTCACGGATCTGCAAGAATAATTTTTGTGCAAAGAAAACAAAAATAACGACATTATTCAACAATTTCTTCTTTTCAGTCTCAATCTTTGATGAACATTCACAAGAGTACCACAATGCATGCTTGTGCTGCTGACACAGGAGCCAGTGTTTTGATCTTCTCTCTCATTGTCTGTAAATTATGTTTCAAATAAGTAAGACTGGGCAAAAAAATTGCAAGTCATCCTCTCTGTCGAAATCTTCAGACATTTTTAAAAAGACTGTTTTATGTACTGCATGCATCCTCCTCTGCTTGTTAACAAGGTGCGATGCATACAGGGACTATTGTTGAATACATTTATTTTTGTTTTCTTTGTGCACAAAAAGTAGCTTCATAAAATTGAGGTTGAACCACTGATGACACAAGGACTATTTGTATATACTGTATTAACAAAGTCCTTATTACCTTTCAGGGCCTTGAATGTAGTAATTGCGTTGCTATCTATGCAGGGTCAGAAAGCTCTCAGATTTTATAAAAAATATCTTAAAGGGGGGGTCCAATGGTGTTTCGTGTATTCAGAGTTGTTCACAGTGTGTTAAAGATGTAAAAAATAATTTAGAAGAATGACAGATAAATTTTGTGCCGAAAATCTTACTTCCGGGTTGGTACAAGTTTCGGCTGTTTTTTCGATCGTGGATTTAATGACGTAGACAATGGTGGAACTCCTAATATGAGCATTTATCTCGGAAAAACACGCACATGCACAAGTTGACCAGAAGAGAGCGAGACCGCGCACATCAATGCACTTCATCGGAAACACACTTCACACACACTTCTTGGGATTTGTTCGAGAATATCTCCAGATAAGTGTGTTTTTGGATGTGAGGGAAAGTTTACCATATTCAGCTTCTCTAATAACCCAGCATTACAAGTTAATGGAAACAACACAAAACATCAGTTAATAGCTCCGGAAAACTGTATTTTTCTTTTATAAATATGATAAAACCTTTTGGAGATATGAAGGTTGCAGTATACTCTATAGGTACTCAAGATTAACATGAGATTAGGTAAAAACTGTGTATGTTATGTCCCCTTTAATTTGTTTTTGGAAGATTAACGAATGTCTTTTGGGTTTAGAACAACATGAGGGTGAATAGTTAATGACAGAATTTTCATTCTTTAATGACTCGCAGCATTGATCAAATCGTGCTCGTTGTTCAAAGAGTCACTTTTTATTTCCTTTAAATACATTCACTACTTTGTCTACATTGGTTCTTTTGAGATGTTTCACTCAGAGTGTTATGTTCAGAAATTAAAGCCTGTCCTCCAGGACATCTCTGAAAAAAGAAAATAAAAAAAAAAACCCTGATCGAACGTCCGACAGAATACAAAGAATGACTTATATCTTCCTTTTTCATGCCCCATACTTTTCAGCAGCCTCTTAAAACACTTCCCCCTCATTAAATACTGTGGAGCCTGGTCCCTGCATGTGGTGTTTATTTTCACTCTCAGGCCTGTGAGAGAGTCGGGAGTCCGCTCTCACTCTAAAGGGGGATGGTGTGGTCACAACCATGAGAGACTTTAGCCGAGAGGCTGTCTGTTTGATGGAACCACTGGCCCCTGTTTCCTTCCTTCCCTTTCAGGGCAGCTTGCACGGTCATATTGGCTCTTCTGCTCGATCTATCCCCCACTGCCAGCACCTCCTCTGGGGCCAGTTTCGTTTAAGCTGTCCTTTCGACACTTGGCTGAGCATGGTGGTCCATGCAGACCCATCTAGTTCCTGATTCTCAGAAAAGAGAACACCTGTGTTACAATAAATATCTCAAAATAAACCTCAGGCCCACCAGCCAGTATCAAATGCAAAACAGTTCCTGATCCGTGTGGCGGCTTCCTCCTAGAAAATGAAGGTCATGTTTTATGAGAAATGCGTGGCCTTAATATCCACTGCTAGAACTTCAAAATGTCTCCTTTGACATTGACGTATTTCATGCTTGGTCTGGAAGTAAACCCAGATAAGGTCTTAAAGCGAACAGTGTCATTACAGACCTTTCACTAAATCGTACTGAAACGCTTTTGCATTGCAAAACCCTCATAAGAGTTTGATTGCATTTAAAGTGCCTAATTAAATACATTTCAAATGTATTTATTGTAATAGCAATATGTAAATGTCAGGTGAAAGCAATTGAATGTTTAGGCACTGGGAGCGGTGTGTAAATATGAGTGAAGTTTCTTCTTTTGGGCCTCTGTAGTATCACACACAGTCTTGAGGGCTGGTGGCAGGGTCTCTCAGCTTATATGTTCCTATAAGCACTCACAGGCTGAATCTTATCTGCTCTTATCGGTCCTCAGACTGTCCTCGGAACACTACGCCTGCTCCACCGACCCCTTATCTGGCCCACCACCACTCTCTCAGCCCCCGGCCACATTGACGCAGCACTACATGGGTGTGTGTGAGTGCACATGTGTGTATTTGTATGTGTACACTGTTGACTCACAAGTAACAACAGAACGATAAGAAATGGGACACATACTGTAGCTACATATCTAGAAGTGACCCCTAACTCACAAACACACACTTCAGAGATAGAGAGCTTAAACATATTTGATCATCTTAAGAGACTTACTGGATCGGCTCAGTGGTGAAGGAAACATAGGGAAAAAATTAACTTGTTTTAGAACATATGAGGTTACAAATATTAAAAACGGGCGCATTCATTTACGAGAAGTCTGGTTGTCCATGGCCACATGTGGATAGTGTATGTGTCAAAAAGAAAGTTTTGTTTTACTGCACACTATTGTTAGAACATTTTAGTGCTCTGGATTTTTGTAGCATTAAAAAGATTAAAGTCCACCCAAAAATGCATTTTCTGTCATTATTTACTCTACCAAACAGTTTTAATTGACTTCAATTATATTTCTTGACCTCACAATGGAAGTCAATGAGAAGTCAACCGAAACAGTTTGGTTACCAACATTCTTTAAAAAAAAGCTCCATAGTAAAAGCCAAATGAGTTTGGAACCACATCAGGGGAAATAAATGAAGGCATAATTTATATTTTTGGGAGAACTATCCCTTTAATGTTGATATTTACTTTACGAAGTTATGATATGGGGAAGTCATGGCCTAGTAGTTAGAGAGTAGGACTCCTAACCCTAAGGTTGTGGGTTTGAGTCTCAGGCCGACAATACCACGACTTAAGTGCCCTTGAGCAAGGCACTGCTCCCTGGGTGCTGCAGCATAAATGGCTGCCCACTGCTCCAGGCGTGTGTTCACGGTTTGTGTGTGTGTGTTCACTGCTGTGTGTGTGCACTTTGGATGGGTTAAATGCAGAGCACAAATTCTGAGTATGGGTCATACTTAGCTGTATGTCACTTCACTTTTACTTTATAGTTCATAAATATTTGGGAAGTTGCATTACATGAGTTACATGATTTATATGAGTTACATGATTTAATTGTCAAACTTTATTTTTTCAAATAGAAGTGAAGAAGCTGTGTTTAAATATGCCAAATTATATTGCAATGAGACTTTATTCTTCATTATGATATGTATCATTTATTTTTATTATTCATTTTATTTTATTTTATAAAAATGTATCCCCCTCCAAAGGCATCAAAATACATTTTATTACAGAAACTGAAAAAAAGCTTACAATTGAAGAAGTGTAAAAATGTATTTTTAAATAAATCCATATATAGGCCCAAAACAGGCAAAGAGACATCACTTCCTCTGCACATAAAACAGAGGGCTGGAGGCTTCACACTTTCACAGTTCACAAGACTCTCTGTTCCTCTGCACTTATGGTTTACTCCAAACTGTGTCCATTTCACAAGAATAAATTACAGCATCCTGTCGGCCTCTCCTCTCTCTCTCTCTTTCTTTCTTTCTTTCTCTGTTCTTCATTTTCTCTGAGCTACGTTAGCCACACTCTTTCCCAGAGGGAACGAGCGCTGTCAGCTCCGTGGCCTCACATCTGGAGCTTCCTGCTGGGCTGGATCGGACTCTCCACCCTCCGGCCTCCCTTCCCCCAAACCCTGCTCTCACTGCCACCGAGCTGGGCATTATCCTCCTCCCCAGCTTCGGAGTGCAGGCTGGCACTCCCTGCCGCCTTCATGCCAAAGTCCCTTTCATTTAAATAAGATTAAACACAAATGTGGAGTGGGGGCACACACACACTAGCTGGCCTGGGAGTTGAAGTGATGTTGCAGAGCACTAATCTATTCCATAGCCAATCTTTGCAACAGTAAAGAGTACAGCAAAAATAATTTCAGTTAAAGTTTATTTTGTCTTTTTTCCAGTACAAATATCTAAATAATATCTGAAATGAATAGTTAACTGAAAATAAAATTTTTGTCATCATTTATTTATTTACTCCAAACTTGTATGAGCTTCCTGTGTGGAGCACAAAAGGAGATATTTAGCAAAATGTCCATACTGCATACAATGACAAACATATTATTCACAAGTTAAACATTACATTTGACAAAAAAAAAAAAAAAATGTTTCAGACGTTCACATTGTTGTTAAATAAATATATCAGAGATCCATAAAATATTATTTTATTAATAAAATATTATAGTAATTTTTACTGTAAATTTACTGTATTTGTTGGTATATATTGATTTAAGGATGTTGGGATATTTTAAGATAAACATTTTGTTGCAGTAGAAAGCAAATCAGAGATTCCGAGTCAGAGAAAGAGAGGCAGAGAAGGAGAGAACAGGAGAGGGCAGGCTGTGGTGCGTTGATGGTCATATTCCTCACATGGCTCGTCATTCGGTGGTCACACTCTTCACAGCGGCCGACTATTGATCCCACGCTGTTCAAAGAAATAAAAAGGCATTGATCTCGAGTCACATGAAAACATCTTAAAAGGATGAGAGAAATTCCTCTCAGGAAGAGCAATGGCTCATCCTTTTCTAGCTATTGACTTGTGCACACACAGTCAAGATTAACTCTCTGTCTCTAACCTATGCAAAAAAATAAAGAAAGAAAGAAAAAATAAAGAAAATAAACGGGGTAGCAACAAACCCCTTAAAGAGATGGTTCTAGGTACTGAAAAAAAAGATAATTCAATCTTCATTTATTCATCCTCATGTCCTTCCAAACCTGTATGACTTTCTCGCATCTGTGCAACACAGAAAAAAAGATGTTTTGAAGAATGATGGTAACCAAGCAGTTTCAGTTTCCATTGACTTGCATTATATGTCCATTATAGGTCCATAGGAACCAAAACTGTTTGGTTACCAACACTTTTTAAACTATTTTCTGCTGTGTTCTGCTGAAGAAAGAAAGACAGGCTTGGAAAGACATGAAGATTTAGTACATGATGACAGAATTAAATTATTTTGGGTTGGACTATCCCTTTAAAAATAGCCAAGCAATGAGTTGTAGGATTAAAACAATTAGCATTTCCTACCCATAGGACATTCTGTCCGTCTTCTCTGCCGAGGCCTTTAACTGCATATTCAGCATATAAAACACTGCATTAAGAAGTCAGCAAACAATGCACAACACATAGATGCTAATGTGTGGGTCAGGGGGACGGCTGAGGAGCGACTGCTGATTCTGGGTGACACAGGTCAGGGAGAAGGACAGCGTTCTGTCCGTGGGGGATCGACCGCTGCCTCTCCGCAGTGCGTATCCGAGACTGATTTGCATGGTTGTGTCCAAATATATGTGTATGTGTATTCGGACGGAAGATCCAGGGAGCAGGAGGTTATTCCATCAAGCCTGTGCATGGGGCTGCTTTTCGCAGGCCGCTTTGCCTTGGTCATCATCATCCTCATTAGAATTATTAATATCTCAGATGGAGGCAGAGGGGGTAAGTTGATACAAGTAGCTTTTGTCATGCGTTGTGACAATGCCTGTCCCCTGTGTCCAGCCCTGGCAACAAACCGGATCCGATCTGCTTGATTCTGCCACTGTTGCTGAGATGATGCGGGGAAAGAAAAACATGGGTGTTAGTGGAGTGTGCGGCACGGCTGCAACCCACAGCACCACAGGATATGCTGAATCCGGCATTCATTCCTTTCATGTCAACAAATGAAAAAAGTTGCATGGCATTTGCATTAATAATCTGCATGCATTTGCCAGCTTTTACATATCATCTCTACAGATACGCGTATTCATGGGACGAGAGCGAGAAGAAAGAAATGTTTGCACTCTTAATTGCTCAACACAAAAGCAGCAGCTTTGTAAACAAACGTAAACTCACTGATATATTTGCATATTCATGCGGTGAAAGTTTTTTTCCCCCCTCAGAAGGTGATGAGGCTTGAAGTTATTTATTTTCTTTGACAGTGTGCATCTTTCAGTTAGGGGCCACCTTTTATTGTTTTGCCTCATTTATCACACACACACACACACACACACACACACGCACCTCAAATGCACTCACACACGCGTGCCTTTTTATTAACGTATTTCAGCTCTTCTCTAAAGCTTTACAATGCTGCTACTAGCTTTTGAAACAAATAAATCAGAAACCACACTGACACAGATACACAAGTAAATCTCTTTCTCAACATATCATGACTCTATTGTATTGTGTTTGTGTTTGTTTACAGTCTATGTGTTGGCTTAGTGCTGTTCCTCTCTGATCCTGAGCCTGTAGTGTAGGCATTTGTCCACTAGGGTGTGTTTTAGCAGTCTCACGTGCCTCATTGATAACACACAGTGAGAGTCAACAGGGGCCAAAGGTCAATATTAACTCATTGTCTCTGGAAAAAATAAAGAGTGAAATGTGAAAGAGTTGAAGTGCTTCACTGTAATGTAATCTAAAACAGTGCTTTTATTGTCCACTAATTAACTAATTCAATTTGGGTGAAACTTTTGCTGTGTATTGAGTATATTATACATATACACAAAAGTGTGCTTTTATGTTAAATTGTGCTTTCTAGGCATGAAAATGTGTAAAGATTTAAATTATAAGATGAAAAATTAAATAGCTGATGAAATCTTGAAAAGATGAATATACATATATTACACACACACACACACACACACACACACACATATATAGTGAACATACTCACCTCTATGATCTACCACTTACATTATTGTTTTTTAAATTTTAAATCTTTAATGTTTGCAGTTAGCTGTAACTATTAGTATCCTGTGATGTAGCTAACTACTTCAAAAGATTAGCATGCCTGTTTAACTCTCTTAAATCATGTATAGCTTGTAGCTTGACAAGCTAGCTTTTATGTAGCTTTTCCAACACTGCTTCTAATCATCAATAAAAGCACAGATATGCCTGCTGTTAAATTCAAATCAACTCTTTTCAGAACAGAGGAAAGCTGCCAGTACATGGCCTGAACTTATCGAACTTTAATCATGCGATGAGTGACATTTTCCTGTACTTCTGACAAGTGCCTCTTCAGCATATTCACACCTTAACTTAGTTATTTTAACCTCTCATTCGGAGCCCTTATCTGGATTTCTTCCACCTATCTACAATATTAAAAATCTTTGTGCAGAGAGGAGTGGACCAGATTACTCAAACAGAAGGAAGTGAAGACTAACTTTTCACTTTCACACCATTTGTGCATAGTCACACATACACATGCATGCATATACATGCACAACCCGCACAAAGTATTACAAACTAATAGACACACAAACACACACAAATTAGCTACATGAGTAGATCCAATCCAGCAAAGACTCATAGTAAAACTGGCCAGATTCACCAAAATACACAGTTTCTTGGAGTGAAGCCAAGTACTAGTGAGGCTTGTTTTGAAAGCTTTCAGTTAAAAAGCCACTTTTTGGCAGGAGTGGGGGTGGTAGAGCCACAGCAGTGGGTCAGAACTGCTAAAATAAATAATGGTTTAGGGAGAGAGAACCGTTCCTGTAATTATATATGTCAGCTGACACCGAGCCACCCCGACTGCTCTCTCTCTCTCTCTCTCTCTCTCTCTCTCTCTCTCTCTCTCTCTCTCTCTCTCTCTCTCTCTCTCTTTCTCTGTCACACTCTTTCTCTTTCTCTTTCATTCTTTTTATGACTCTCTGTTCATTAGCTTCCTCTCACTCACCCTGCCCCATTTTTCATTCATAATATGTCTTTCTGTGTGGCATATGTAAGTGAATAATAGCATTAATGTTGCTGCAGCTTCCTGGTTGTCAGGACGCCGTTCACAGGGATCCGTAATCTGCACAGTGTGCGATAAAATATAGGTAAAATACTCACTCTTACAAAACTCTTACTCTCACACTGAACAAGGCCACTATAAATCTCCCTTTGTGTTGTAAATATGCTTGTAGAAAGCAAACCTCAATCTCTCACACAAACTTTGCTAAAATGTGAGGGATATATGAAAGAACCTAGAGTGTCAATGTAAAGCAAAATCTGAAATGTCTGAAAAGTTCTGTAAAAAACAAACAACTAAACAACAATATTTTTTATTTTATTCATATTTTAATTAATATACACTACTGTTATTGAGCAAGTGTGTATTAAATTTAACAAAAGTAATAGTATAGACTTTTCTGTTTTTTCGAACTTCCTGTTCATTAAAAATCCTCAAAAAATATATTGTGGTTTCCAGAAAAATATTAAACAGAAATGTATTATTATTATTATTATTATTATTATTATTATTATTTATACACATCAAAAATAGTAAAAGTGTTTCTTGAGCAGCAAATCAACATATTAAAATTATTTCTGAAAGATCATGTGACACTGAAGACTGAAGTAACGGCTGCTAAAATTCAGCTTTGCCATCACTGGAATAAATTATATTTAACGTTAAATTAAAATAGAAATCAGCTATTTTAAATTGGAATAATATTGAATATTTTATAATTTATTTCATGTACTTTGGTCAAATTAATGCAGGCTCTGTAAGCATAAAAAACATTAAAATAATATTTTTGGCACCAAATTTTAAACTGTTTCAAGTTATTTAATTTATGTTTAGGGGTTTAAGCTGGATTTTTTAAAATTCCATACTATATGTAAACTGGACTGCAAAAACTGGATATAAATATATGCAATTGTTATTAAACTTACTATTGTTGTGTTTTTTAGCTGCTGCTCTGATGGCATTATGCTCATAGATTTTCAGAAATTAGGCAATATCATTGTGCTTAAGTGGTACTTGGAAGGTCTGACTTGATGCATGGTGATACTTGACCTGAAAAAGTTCAGACACAATATTGTATAGGAGAGGACATCCATAGTTGCTATGAAAGACAAACTAAGAAAGCAGCATGAAAGACAATATAATGGGATATAGGAGAAGGGAAAGAAATCTCGACGGATGCCTTCATCACTGAAGAGAAAGACAGATGGGGAAGAATCATAAGCAGAGACATTGGAGCTCCCTGTTAAAGGCGATTAGCGTAGCAGTCAGGGGGCTTTTCCTGCCCGCACAGCCAGCCTGCGCAGGTGAGAGCAGCCATGCATGCCCACTCCTTCCCTCCCAGTCCATTTGAGGTAGGTTGCCCAGCGAGACAGGGTGGAGGGGGCCAAGATTAAACGGCGGGAAGGGTTTGGAGCCTTATCACTGTTTATTCTTAGATTTCAAAACATGGAGGGAGGGTTGGTGAAGCCAAATCCCTGCCGCGCTCATTCCCCTCCGGGTCTCGCTCCTGCTTTCCTCTGCCTGCCAATCATTCCTCTGCCCACGGGGCCAGATGCAGGCCTTTCCAAAGGGGAAGCATTAGCAACACCACTTTGGCTCTCCTCCGCAGATTTGTTTATTCCTGTCTGAAGAAAACTGATGCATTTCAAAATAATATTTTTTTGGAGGCTATTCTGCTTGGTGAAGACTTCTTTTAAAAGTTATTTATGCTGTGAAGTTGTTTTGTCATCATTTGCTCTAACGAGTTTTTGTTAGACAGTGTGTTGACCTACAGAGACCACAAAATGTGTGTGCGCGTGTGCTTTCAGTGATGATGTGCAAGGTTGTTCAGGGAAATCAGTGCCAGGTGGCAGGTCCTTTGCGAGGGTGATGGTTTGTTTTGCAAGACTGCTCTCACAGATTAGCTAGCTGACTGTGGAACCAATGTGTCCAAAAACCTTTCACTGCTGGACTGCTCTCATCTGTGAATCATCTCTTAGTTATCTCAAACGAAATCCAGAAACCCATTTTAAATATTAAGAAAAGATCAAATAAACTTCTGAAGTGAAGCTAAAGTCAAAAACAAAAAGTTTAGTGCATCTTGCCAGGGGCACTATTCACAAACAGACCAGTTCAATTGCTTATTTAAAAAAAAAGAAAAAAAAGGAAAATACCAACATGTATTCTTCAACTGATGCAAGCATAAAATACAGCACTAAAACACTTGTAGTGACTGGATGTTGTGTGGTGGCCAAAATGATTAGAATGTTTTTAAGTCAGTTATTTCACCATTTTTCTTTACTGTGTCGGTAGGAAATATCAGTTTACATGTCCAAACATTAATTTTACCAATAGTGAGATTTTTGTTTGCACCCCAAATATTTTAGGGTGACCATATGAGCCCCTTTCCCAGGACGCGTCCTTGACAGGATTTTTATATTGTCTAAAACATCCAAAGTAGTTTGACCAATAACATGCAGGTATGTTACATAATCAACCAACCGTGGCGTGTGAGAAGGTGAGATCTACAGAGAACGATCCAAGCAATGCAAATACACGTACATGTTAGGTGTTTGTTCATTCATTCTTGAACTTGAAGCGTCGCTGCGCACGGATCATTGTATGACACCAAAGTACCAAGAGAGTGATTTAAATGCATAAGGAGCCATCTGCTCTGCTCTCTATAGGTCTTATGAATGTCATACAATGATCGATCTGCACAGCACAAACAGCCAAAATCTGGATATTTTAGGCAATATAAAAATCCTGGCAAGGATGCGTCCTGGGAAAATGGCTAATATGGTCACCCTAAAATATTTAATCTTTAGAAGTACCAAAAGAATCGTTCATGAAATATTTAATGAATCAGAACCAGAATTTCTATGAGTAATCAGATCCGAAACCAGAATTGTTAAATTATTTCAATTTCATATCCCTAGTTTTAGAAAAGCTCACCTAAAGAAAAAGAACAACTTTAAAACTTAGTGGTTCTGCTAAGCACTGGTTTGCGCTTACATTTCAAAACAAACAAATATATTTTTGGAAGATGCATTCAAAATCCTCTTGGCTCAAAAATCGGAGCAGTTTGAATGGGCATGATGCTTCGGTATCCAAGCATTCCTCGGGTGAAAGATGTTGAACAGAGCTGAAAGTCTCGGAGAGAGTGTGAGATGATGCAGTGGATTGATTCAGGTACTGTATGTGAGTCAGAGCCCTGCAGGATTACAGCCTGCACAAAGAGAACAGCCCTCCTTTGCCAGAGTCTCCTTGATCTTCTCAGCCCCAGGTCTACTGCACCAGGAGGCCACAAGCCCTGAACCCACCCTAACGATTGCGTTTGTTTACCGCCGCTACTGGATGAGAGCATCCGCTTAACACCGACGAAGACCTGCTGTGAAGTTTTCTCTCAGTCTGAGCGCAGAATACTCCAAACTCTCCCTCAGCCCCTCCTCTTCCCCAGGCCTGGCTACTAAAAATAGCAGCATGGTGGAATGGACTGTGACCCCCTCACCCTGCAGTGTTAGTCTCGGTTATGGTGCAGATGCCTTTTTCCCCCTTCAAAGGTTTGCTAATGCTTCCCTTAGGATCAGACCCAAACTGTGCAGAATGTCCTCCTTCCTCCTTTTTTTTGCACATTTCTCTCTCTTTCACTCTGTCTCTTCTAGACTTTCTCCTTCGTTTGCCTCCTCCCTTACTGTTGCTGCCAGAGGGCAGAGAAATAATTCAAACTCAATGCATATTGCAAGCGCTTTGGTCAGTGCTGCAGCCGGCGAGTAATGACACATTAGTTTAGTGAAGTGACCCGGTTGCCACAAGCTCCATAATAAATAGCTGGGGTCTGAAACAAACTTCGCCCGGGTCTACCATGCATGCCTTAAGAGTATGCAATACTTTAAAGGAATTTTCAACACACAAAGATGACAAAAAAAGAGGAAGAGGGAAAAAGAAGAAAAAGAAATAGCATCCCTTTAGGTAACAGAATGATTTCTGCATTGTTTAATATTTAATCACCTTGCCTTCCAACATTCAGATGTCTTTTTGCATATTCTATATAAAAATATATAATTAATGTCTGAGAAGCACATAAAAGAAAAACAAAATTCTCACAAGAGCTGGAAAAATCATTTGTTGTTCTGGAGAACAAATTAATGCGGGTGATAAAAGGAGATGCTGAGGCCATGCTTTTTTTTCTTCTTCTTTTTTTTTGTCTTTATTATCTAACTTCAGATCCTGGATTCTTTTGTTTCGAGGTTGGACGAGGTTGTTGGTCATTTTGCTGTGTTTTGTCGAGCGCTTTTTTTCCTCAAGGTGTACCTTTTTTGGAGTGCATCCTCAAAACTGTGCTTGTTTTCCACATAATGCAAAATCTCATTAACGCATGTTTTTTTGACCCCTGACACCAGCACCAATTTGAAATGGAATATTTTTTCTTTGGAATATTAAGCTAGCACCTTTAGTTATATGAGTGAAACGCTCAAGCTAAAGTCACTCTCAGAGCTTTTGAATCTTTGAATATGACTCTTGCTTTTGGCTTACCCTGCAGTACTGCGGTAAGAATGACTGAAACCTCATAACAAACTGTTGTGAAGGCCACAGACGTTCAGTTTTAGGGTGAATGTCAAACAGCATTTTTGCTACTCGATGGGCTATTCCAAATCAAAGTAAAAAACTGAATTCCTTAATTAATGGCCCTTTCACAAGGCTGTTAGTGAAAGGTACATGCGATGGACACTTCAAAACATTTATTTAGCCATTTATGGGATCCTGGATTGCGCATCCTTTCAATTGATTTTTAAACCTGAAGTAATTTGCTGAAGATTTTACCTGGTATTTAAACCCATCAAGCACCCAAGGACAATCACCCGGAAATATTACAGTGTAGGTACAGTGACAGCACACAAGTTGAAATACGTTTGAATGAATCCAAATATACTCACTCTTCACAGTGCTTGCTACAAGCCCTTCAGAGCAAGTATGACATGCAGAACCTGATTTTACCAAGTGAGACTTGTTCCTGGGACAACATCTTCGTTGTCCCTGGAGCAACATTGTGATTAACCAATCAGATTTGAAGAACCAGTTTATAGATTTTGTGAAGTTTACGCTTAAAATCACTGTTTGGTGCTTGTACATCAGTGAGATTCATCTATCATTTCCTCTGATTTTAGGCATTACTCATGGTTAAGGTTAGGTTTAGGTGTAGGGATATGGTCAAGAATATATTTTTGGAGTAAAATGTTGTTCCAGGGTCAATGTCACAGCCCCTGAGCAATTTGTTTTTTTTTTGGGGGAGGGGGGGGGTATTAAGCTAGCATTTTTAAAGTTATATGACTGATACAATCCATTTAAAGTCACTTTAAGATCATTTGAACGTGACTCTTACTTTCATGCTACACTATGGAATGACTGGACTTCATAGAAAACTGTTGTAAAATTTCAGTCGAAATTAACTAAATAAACATCTGAATCCCCATATAAAGGACCTTCCTAAAAGGCTGATAATGAAAGGTACAAGCAGTGGTCACTTCAAGAAATTCATTTAACAATATATGATAATGAAATCCTAGGTTGTATGCCCTTGGAATTTATTTTGAAACCTGAGGTACTTTAGATCTTACCTGGTATTTAAAGCACCCAAGGATAATAAACAGGAAACAGTACCCAAGTTTAAATACATTTGAATGATTTCAAATGTACTTACCCTTCAGAATGCTTGCTGCAAGTGTTCTGCCCTTCAGAGTGAGTAGCACATAGTGATGTTCACTTTCGAATACATTTTGGCCTTCGTCTGTTTGTGTCAGCTCTGTACTTGGCAACCCCCAGTGTGTCCTGTTTTAGCGGATGGAGGCCATATTAGCTAATCGCCCAATAAAGATTAATCTCCCTCCCTCACCTCTCTCCTGTAATGTTGTCACAGTTACTGAGCTAAAATTTTAATAGGTTTTTTAGCATACCTCCATATTCCTTTCAGCGTGGGTCACTAATGACCAGCTGTGAGTGCAGAGCGCTGACCCCCCTGAGCAGACAGGCTGCCTGGCCTCATTCTCAATATGCTGGCCCTCCAATTATCCTTAGCATGCCCCCCGGCGCAGGCCAACGGCCCCTCCACTGCCACTGCCAGCCAACCACACTGCCACATGCTGCAGCAGAAAAATCTGCATCTGATAAAAATGTGTGTTCATTTTACTTCACATGCTGTGTGTTTGCAGCCACCCTGCCTGTGTGGAACAATGCACAGCTGTTGACTCTATAACATATAGCTGTTACCTCCATCATAACATATTGAACATTTATGGTCTGCCTTGTATTTGTCACCATGTGCATGCAAAATAAATTCAAACACTATGCAAAACAAAAGGTGAGTTAATTACAGCCACAGTATAATATATTTATTGTATATTCATCACAATTGTATATTCATCAACTAAAGAATTTAGGTGTGTCTGCCAAAGTATAGCCTGTCAAGGATTTGGTATGGTAGCACAATATAGTCATAAGGGTCAATTTGGTGAAATTGCATATTATATATTATACATTATCTGAATAAATAAGCTTTCCATCAATGTGGATGGAAGGATAGAACAATATTAGACTGAGATACAACTATTTGAAAATCTAAATATTGAGAAAATCACCTTTAAAATTGTCAGAATAAAGTTCTCAGCAATGCATAATACTAATCAAAAAAGTTTTGATATATATTTACGGTAGGAAATTTACAAAATATCTTCATGGAACACGATGATCTTTAATTAATATCCTAATGATTTTTGGCATAAAGTAAAATCTGGTCATTAAAAATTTGGTCATAAGAAAAATCTATATAATTTTGACACAAAGTCTATTGATGGATATTGCTACAAATATACCCATGCTACTTAAGACTAGCTTTGTGGTCCAGGGTCACAATTGGTCAATCTTGTTTCTCCTTTAAGTCACCTTGGATAAAAGAGTGGGATAAATGCCAGCCCTCAGATATCATAGAAAAAGTTTGATTGCAACATATAATCATTGTTTTTAATAGTGTTAACCATCTGTTTGATTACATGATATTAACTAACTGCTTGATTTTTATGGTACATTCTGCCATATGGACATCAATTTACGATAGTCACCACTGATAAGCTATTACTAAATATAATGTAGAAATTGTAATTTTCTGTAAAGCTGCTCTGTAATGATTTGTATCGTGTATAACACGATACAAATAAACTTGTATTGTATTGAATTGAATACATGTAAATGTAAAGTAATTCTCAATAAAGCATTGTCGGATTTTGTCTGCAAAAAAAAGAAAAAAAAAAGAAAAGAAAATTCAATGTTTGGTTGATAACAATTTAAATCATGATATAGGCATAATAAACTGCCATGTATTTTATATTGGGAAAGAAAAACACTTTGTCCAAAAATAAATATTTAAATCCTCAAGTTCATTAATCGAGTCACATGTTGTTTCAGTAAATGATTCAGGTTTCTTTTAAGGCCATATTCTTTAAAAAGATTAAAACATGTAATTCCTGAGTTTGTAATTCCACAAACACACACACACACACACACACACACAGGCTCATAAGGTGCTATTTATTTACTTGATATAAACTCATGGATAAACTAGATATAACTGGACAATTCCAGAGTAATTAAACTTTCATAAACCAGTTTAACAAACCTGAAGTACACAAAACTTACTTCATTTTGAAATGAACATCACCAATTACAACTTCCAGTGAAATTGATTCAGTTATTTCAATTAAAAGAACAGGCATTAGCACTTTACCTACAGCCTCTATCTATATATATGTAATGTACCTTATAATGCATTATAATGTATTTTATGATCTCATGAATAATTGTGACCTCAGTTATAATACATTAAAATACTTTCTATTTATTGTTACACCTTTAGAAATTATAATGAAATTATAATATTTATTTATGAAAAGATATAATGCGTTACTACAATCATTATGAATACATTCATAATAAATTATACATAAAGGCTTTAAATGAATTGTTAGTGAACAGAGTCACTGGTCAACTCAATAGAATGTCAATAGCAAGATGTGATTTCTTTTCACTATTTTGGTAGTTGTGATTAGAATTTACAAGAGCAAAACAGTCACAGAGCTTTCCAGGTTTTGTGTGCAATATGCATCAGACAATCAGTGAACAGACAGTGGGCGGTCGGTCGGTCTGTCTGAGGCTCAGACTATGGTCACCCCGGTCATAATTACAGCTCAGCACCTGTTCCAGCTCACTCTATCTGCACTGGTCTTATTCTCAGTCATTGCACCCGACAATCTTCCTTTTTGTCATCTTCTCTTTGAACCTCAGAGGAGCACAAGCTCATGGCAGGCAGCAGGGAATTTGTCCAGCTTTGACATGGCAAATGCATTTCTTAGCCCTCCTTTGAGTACACCCTTATCAATATGAATGCTAAGCTGTGACTGCTCTGAACCTCTGCTCTTTAGAAATGGGTCCACACTGGTGCTGCCAGATGCAAATTTGTCCAAAACAGGCACCTGATAATACTACTGACATTTGGGGCTTGTAGACGCACAGCCTATATGAAGGACAAAGGTATGAATGCATGCTCTAGCACACATATTCATATAGGGCACATAAAACCCTATACCCAGAATACAGTGCGCAGTACAAATCTATGCCTACATGAGTCCTTACTTCTAGCCTACCTGCTCTGCTGTCAGTAGTCTTTAGGGATACAGTCCATTATTCTGTTGTATGCAGGCCTGAGGTGAGCCGCTCGTTCTCTCTTGACCTTATACTATAGCATCCACATGCAGAAATTGAATAAAATAATAATGGCCGGGTTTTCCAAAAACATTCCAAATTCTGCTCTCAAAATCATATTCAGTCTCTTTCAGTGTGGTCGTAATTTTAGATTTTTTTAGTCCAGCCTGAAATGACCAGCCATGACTTTACAGGGTTAATTGTGTTAGGGATTAAAGTGTTCTTCTAAAATACATTAAGCCCAAGGATGAAGTCAATGCTGTTATAATTGTTCTTAAAATGAAAAATGGGAATTATAAATGGGGTAGGTGAAGAGAAGTATTGCCAGCCTAGTGCAAAAAATATCAGAAGTGAGTGAGAAGGCATTAACATTATAAGAAAGTCTCTAGAGAAGAGTATATGTGGAACATTATAATGAGCTATATACTTGCACAACTCCATCCCGCATATCGGCGCCTAAATGAGCATATAATACATGTATCAGTTTCTTATACTGGGACTCCCGGTCCAGTTTGACCAGCCATGTGCTGCAGTTTGTAATTAGTGCAGGCATTTCATTTCAGAGAAAGAGAGAGCAACTAGGGGACCATGAAAAGAAAGCGACTGAACAATAGTGAAAGAAATCAAGAAGAAGAGAAAAAAAAACACAGAGAGACTGACATAATCTCACCAATCTGACACTGACCCTTTTCATTAAAGGCTGATTAAAACTTTTAAAAATGCTGTTTGCCCCTAGAAGACGATAACCTCTACAACACGAGACATTAAAGAATAATAACCATCTATAAAAAGGGACAAAGAAATTCTTGCCTGAGCTAGAAAAACCCAATTGGAACATTTTAGAAAATTAATGAAATTTTAGATCAAATGAATAATAAATTAGGAGAAAATGAATTATAAATGAGAAAAAAAGTGCTCTTACTATCAAACAGTACTAAAGGAACATGAAATCCTCAACAAGCTTGAAGAAACAGGGTCAGGTTCAAGCCAGCGTATTGGTGTGCAAAAAACAAAGGTTTCTGTTCTACTCTGCTTTGAAGATAATTGAAACAACTGTGCTTGAAAGGAGTCCAGCCTGACTATGTACTACACAGGCCAGTTTTACAGTACTTGTTTTTATTTTCACCAACAACAATGGGATTTGCCTGGTTCTGCTCTTTCACCAAAAAAAATAATAGTAAAAAAAAAAAAAAACATCAAATGGATACTTGCGCTCACATTCCTTGGGACTTAATGAAGTTCTTAAAAGCTCCATTAAAAATGAAACTTGAGAAAATATGCAAAACGTTTCATGTCGCTGAAAGTTGGCCCATTAAAAGTTGGGTATTCTTGAAAGGAGCCATGAAATTAACTTCATCTTTGCTGCACAACATCAATTCAGCACTTAAAATGACCAAAATAATGAATAATCATACAATTATCTTTATCAATCACGAGCATGTTCCTGTACCAAAGCCTGCATTATTGCAGTCGGATATTAATTCTAATTTCAATTATTAATATTTTAATTATACAAATGAATTAAACATGAGAGGAGTAAGCTGAAATACTTGAAGATGCTCAACAAAATATTTGATAGAATCACCGAGCTCAGGCACTGGGAGAGATGCAAAGCTTCCTGAAGTTCTCATCACTGCAATATAAGTGATAATGACCTCTGAGTGAGTCTTCAAATTGCATTACTGTTGTGCGGTGCAATGATACACAGATCAATCTCCGTTATCATAACGGCAATATTTAGTACTCTGAGATATTGCCTGCCTGTTATCTGCTCTTGCCTGAGGAACAAAGAGTTTTATTGAGCCCAATAAACATGACTCTTTCAAGGGTGGGGTGACTGCTGGCTGGTGGTCTTATTGGAGGGTGTTAAATGGCTCATTGGCACAAGGTTGTGGACGTGTGAAATGACAGTTCAGGGTGAAAGGCCATCAGTCAGTGTAAACAAATCACACGCTAATCAGAGGCTACTCACTGACAGAGAGTGGAGGGTGTTTTAGTGGAGCCCTGCCGAGCCAGTGTGTTGAGCAAAGTGTGTTTAAAAGTGCACCTGACACAATGGTGTGGATGTCCTGCATAATGCAAAACCGTCTACTCAGTCATGTCTCACGTGGGATGCTGCAGTCTGTAAGATTCTGAAATAAAATGCTGAAAATTATGTTTGAGGTCTGCAAATGTTTATTAAATGTGTTGTTGCAACCAGTTTTAAGTTCGTCATTAACAATGAAGCTCAGATGGAAAATGCGCATCATGAAGATAATTCAACTATTGTGATAATTTCAAAGAAAATATAACACAGTAATATTAACATTACACTATGGAAATTTAAAAAGAACATTTTATGTATTTGCTTAATTTTGCACTATATTGTCAACTAACATTTTATTTTCAGCTGCCAAAATTAGTTGTCATTTTAAAAAAACCTGACTATTTTTTTTACACTGCCTTTCGCACCTTCTGACACAAAGTCACTCCAGTTTATCTTCCTCCAAATTAAAGGTCACTAATGCTAAAAAAAAAAAAAAAAAAAAAAGAAAAAGTCTGGATTTAATTATAATTACTGAGTCATTTTATGATTTATATAATTATTGTGATTCATATTATTATTATAATTATTTATATTTTACACACAAGCAATTTTAGTTTAACAATTATTATAAATCGTTTATTTTAAATAAATATTAATATATACAGATCATGTAATATAAATAAGCTGTAGTATTGTAGTTTCACTTGTCACTGCACTGATAGAGCAAGTTTATTTATTTTATTTGTTATTTTTCATATGGCGTTTAAATTTGTCATATTCTTCAGTCTCTTAACTTTAGCAGAACCTTTAACCTTTAGTTTTGAATCTCGCTGGGTCTCTTGCGAGAAGTAAAACAAACTTGCTTTGTGTTGCAAGGCTCATGATTGGCCAGTGATGTCACACATTCATGTGCACGTGCTCTGCAAACTCAGGATCAAACCCTGAGTTGACAAAGAAAGTTGATGAACAGCATCTTGATACCAACAAAGCCGGATTGGAGAGGTTTGGATTTGTCAACTCAAAACTAATCCTGTAACTTTTGAATTTGTTCAGCTACCATCATGATACAGGCCCCTGTTGTTAACGTTCTTCTTTTTTGTTTTCGTGGGTGAATTCCGCGTACAAATGACATCGCTTTCGACTGGCTTACGTCATGTCCTTGTACACACTGTTGGTGCAAATGCAACCCTTTAAATGGTACTGGGAAACAGTTCGCGCAAAATCAACCCAGTACTTTAGTACTGTACATTTAGTTCTGGAACTAAAGCAGTGCGAAAGGCCCTATTGACTAATTTAGTGCTTCCCAAACCTGTCCCTGCCCTACACATTTTGTATGTCTCCCTAATCAGTGAATGTTAGATAAGAGAGACATACAAAAGGTGTAGGGGGTCCTCCAGGACCGGTTTGGGAAGCGCTGGACTTATTGAATATTTTTTTTAAAAATACAAAAAACTTTCAAATATCTGTAAAAAATAAACAAACAAACCAACAAAACAACGACAACAATAACAACATAATACTGGTAAAAAGAAACAAAAATACCTGATGGAATACAAACACCTTTAGAATGTTTCGACTGTCCCCTGAAGTGCATTACACAGACACCCAATAATGTGGAAAATGCTAAAAACCGAAAGACAGTTGATAAGAGAAATCTGACTGGCAGACTGCAGGCCGGTGCTGTCGAGGCTGGCAGATAATGAATAAATTGTCGGAGTGCCTGAGATGCCTTCCAATAAGACCTTCAGCGCAGGTTGTGATTTCTGCTATGTGTGGAGTCAACCACCAGCTCTCTGAATGAGATCATGTACTACGTTCCTGAAGTGAACAATTATAATTGTATCCGACTCTACAGCTGAAAGCTGGGATGAACTGGTTCCTGTCACAGTCTGTTCCTCTGTGGATACATGGATAGTGAGTTCGCCTTATGTTAGCAGTTAGCGTTATATGGTTAAGCACACACCTCTCACTCACTTGGCCGTGGAGCAGCCAGACCTGTTCGTGGACTTGGGGGAAACTCACAGCACTATAGGACTGTTAAAAGTAGATAATTGGAAACAGGAGGAAGTCGTCCTTACAATAGGCATCTACCAAAAGTGCAGCTTGTTACCAAAAGTGCTTTAATAATTAATGTACTTCCCTTCCCTGTTCGACACTCTGTCTTTGATATAAGGTTACTGTGCTTGGGGTCCTGCTGAAGGACTAGGCTAAGCAGTCAAACCTTTTCAAGTCCTTCTTCTCTCTCTCTTGCCCAAACATGCACCCTGCCCTGCATCTTTTCAGGAGTGAGGGCAGTAAAGCACCATCAGCACTTTTGTTTTTTTTAGCCATTTAATTGGCCTTGCTTATCCAATTATTCCTCAGGTTACCCATCCTTTCTGTACAATTCAGAGGAGAGAGTGTAAATCGAACCGCGTTTGAGTGTAAGATCATTGACGAGTAATAGTGGGTCAACATTAGCAAAGAATGTTAAGGATGGGCTGAGGAAAAGCATGTAATGCTCCGTTCAGTGGGAGGCTCAGGAATAAGATTGAGAAAAAAACAACTATTACATGCCTCCACTTTTAAATGCATTCCCAGGGTTTGTCAAGGTCATCAAGGGTCGAGAATAGGATAGTTATTTGGTTGCATCATCACTGCTAAATGCCTGCCAGTTTGTTCAGGCTTTATTTTTATTTTTTTATTTTGTTCAGTTGGCACATTGTTCAATGAATACACAGAAGAACTATATGTAGACAATGTCAGTATATTTCCACATTTGTGTATCCATCCTGTAACATGGATTCAGTACTGTTTTTTGAGTATTATTGCAAGGGGACACTACAAGACTAAAGCTCACTAAACCTTTTAATGTTCTAGGTCAGCAACAAAAAGATAACGATTTTAGTCAACTTCCTCTTCATGCAACGCTTTGTGATTCATTATGATGTACGTATAAAAGAATTAAAAATTAAGTCATTCTTGTATGTTAAACTGTTGCATTTAAAAAATGTATTTAAATCTACATTTATGACCAACAAATACATTCACCAGATTCAAACAAATTCACACTATAATAATTTCAACCAGTTGGGGGCCAAGGCCCATGGTGGGCAAAGGATGACTTTAAATTATTTAAATTACTATAGTATTTAGTATAGGGACAAATTTTCAATATTAACTAATGGCTTATTAGCATGCCGGTTATTAACATAATGACTGCTTTATTAGTACTTATTCTGCATGATAATATTCTACATCCCTAATTCTAATTAATACCGACATTTAACAACTATCTTACTATTAATTACTATTACTATTAATAAGCAGTGAATTAGGAGTTTATTGAGACAAAAATTTGAGTTAATGGCTTGTTAATAGCAAGAATTGGATCTTAAAATAAAGTATGACCAATTTACCTGTGTTGACATTCTGGTAATAAGAAATTATAAGTTATATATAATTATTGTTATTTTAATATCATATTATATAGGTACTGTCAAAAAGAATGAGAACAATGATGCAAACAATAACATACATTTAAACAAATAATTTTAAGACTGAAAATATCTAAAGGCTCTATAATCTCTGAAACACTGCCACCTCCTAGACTTCATAGCTTGTAACTTCAACTTTTCATGCATTTCTTTTTATGATTACCCCTTTTTTTATGATGCATATGTGTGAATCCATAACATGCATTCTAGGTATTTTTCTAGTGTTGTTGCTAATGTAAATGTGCTAAGGGTGCAGTCTCATCAATCCTTGAGTCCTTTGTTGATTTCTATGTTGTGGCTGATTTCTCCTGCGAATATGAGCATGTGGCAGTGCATAACTAAATAATTATGAGTTCTGTATCTGCAGTTAGTATAACTGCTGGTTTGTGTATGATTACATGTGTGGAGCTTTGCAGTTGTGCTGCACATGCTTGTGAATGCACAGAGGAGTCTGGGAAGGATTGTGCGGTGAGGTGCCATGCTGAGCCGTGCCGTGTCTCTCTGTGGGCTATGTGGTATGCAGGCCCATGCACAGTTCCCTGTCAGTTAAGGTGGGGATCAGCTGTGGCCTGGGATGGGAGCATTAGCCCCCTGTGGTGCTCTATCTCTGCACCCCCTCCCCATCATGCCTGATTTCCACCCCGTGCGCTTCCCGGAGTGCGGCCATGCTCCTACCTGTCTGCTTAATCTGGGATTTTCTCAAGATAATGCTGTTATTTCAGGCCAGTAGCAGGATTTCCCACAAGAAAGGCCCAGTTCAGCCCTTTTTTCCCTTCTGCCTAAATGTCATCTATTGTGCTGAGATATACAGGGGATTTTGTGGTGAGCGGTGCATGAGCAGAATTTTGACAGCATTTTAATATCCGTTATGATTGTTGTAAGACATCTCTGTTTTTTAAACTCATTGGGTATAATCTATAGCATAGTCACAATAAAGCTCTGTTATCTCTTATCGAGTCAGAGATCGCAACAGATGAACTCGGATAGATTGCTCAATAATGAACAGCAAAGAAGTAAGATCCCAGTCTTTTTCCAGATGTTGTCTAACCACTAGCCAGCATTGTGTGTATTACTGTAGATAGGCAGCTTTCAACACTATGGATTATGATAGCTGTCTTTATGTGTGCACTAGATTAGTGTATATACTAGATAAGGGCCCAAGGATTTAATTAGGAATATCAAGGAAATCCTTCAGGAAGAGCTTGTATGTTTTCTGGATGTTAGCCTTCCTGAAAAAAGTGTAAAAGTAAAGTAAACAAGTAACACTTTATAATAAAGTTCTACATATATAAAATAATAATGAATACGGATTAATTATTAATATTATTAATGTTAATTGGTTAAATTTAATATCTACTCACACTAAAATATTTTAATAAAAATATATATTTATATACACATTTTAATGTAAACTAATGTTAATGAACTGAACTTTATTTTTAAGTATTTATATTTGAACAATTATATATAAAAATTCACACTAAACAGAAATACATTTTTCCCACATTTTATTTTTTATTAGTGATTTTTAATTTAGTTATAATATATAATTAGAATTAGAAACATAATATACTGTGAAAACATATACACCACATACATTTCTGTATACTTCTCAAAAAGGTAATTCTTTACTCTGGTCATTCTGAAATACCAAAGATAAAAAAAAAAAAAAAAAATTAGAATAGAATAAAATTAATAAAATTCATAATTTGAAAGGAAACATAGCTTCACTAATACAACACAACTGGACATCTCTAAAACAGCTGGATGTTGAATGAATTTTTAATCAATGTTTATAGCTCTCCTGCTTTGCTGAAGTAGTCCAGTAAATGAGGATAAGTGCAGGTTTGTGTGTGCACCCGCTTGCGTGTGTGTGGGTGCTTTAGTAATAAGGCTGCTGTTTCTTTATGAATGAACCTTCCCTTTCATGTTTGTCCGAATGCCACATGGTTGACCACAAAACAGAACCCTCAAATCTTTTAAATAAACAGAAAGATTACAGTTCTGCTGTTGCCTTTGAAATGGTTTTGGAATGCAAATCGAGTCAGAAGGTCCGGCTGTGGTTATGTGCCCTAATAGGCTATAGTTTTAGCCAGCTGATTATTCCCCATTTATATACCTTCATTTGAAAACGTCAATTGGTTAAATCAAAGAAGGAATGCCAGAAAAGCCAAACAGGTAACCACATAATGACAGCCAAAAGGCTTTCAGAAACAGACCACAGTGAAACAGTAAAATAGAAGAAAACGAAGGAAGTATAAGATTCCTCCTGCAATGCTAATGGCATCGCAAGAAATACATCAGATTCATACTGCTCTGACTGTGTCACAGCGTATACTTGCAAACCATTGTCTGCACATGCTTAGAGTAATAATGGAAACCAATGTGAAAATGAAGTCTCCAGCTATTCAGGACTGAACACATAGCATTTTGTCCAAGCTAATCGTAAATTACAAACTAGACTCCAACGGTGGCGTTTTTTTTTCCACCAACCTTCTCACAAATTTTGGTCTGTGTCCAGCCTCTGGGTTTGTAATTTGTGATTAGTGCAATGGGCAAGCCTTCGTAATCTTAGGGCAGATTTAAGGCAATATTTGAAGGCAGTTCGTGACCATGAAAAGCCAATTTCCTCCAGATGTTTCGGAGAAAAAAGAAAAGAAAAGGAAATCCAGCTTTACCCAGATTTGAACCTTTGGCCCTCCATACTAAAATTACACAAAGAATAAACAACAACTAACCAGCAGCAGTTGGGGATGACTCCTGGATGTTTACACTCACAGCTTCTTACAGATGGACTGTTAGCCACACTGTGTGAATAAATGCAGTTCACTGCAAGCAATAATGATTATAATTTAAAAAAGAGAGAAGTATATGATTTCAGCACATGCCAACTGCTCCTTGCATAGGAGAGACAGATTGTTCCAAACCAATTAGAGCTCCTTTTGTTTAGCTCAAGTTAAACACACAATCCTTCAAAGAAAGCAAGCGTCTTTTGATTTCTTTTGAGCGCTGGCGGAGGTGGCTGCAGACAGCTCCCTGCACAAAGAGAGGTGCGGTAACGATGCGCCAAGCTCGGCCCAGATGGCTCAGAGGCACTGCGACCTTGTTAGCACCTGCTCTGCGGGCCCTTTGTGTGGGCATGGCCGTGGGCACGGAGATGGGCACGCACCACCGACTCCGCTCCTCCCAAACCTCCATCAGCTCTAATGAAGCGGCAGCTCTGCCCATCATCACTACCACCCTCAGCCCCTCACATTACCCACCAAGACAACACCCTCACCCCCCCCCAAAATGGTGGAGAACGGCAAAGACGTGATTTAAAATGAATCAACCATCTCAGGGCCCCTGAAATGTC